>NC_139623.1:98592625-98655125 GCF_964638095.1 Poromitra crassiceps | reverse complement strand
CAAAAGTTTCTCATTCTTAATAAAACAGCTGTATTAAAAAAACAAACAGTAAGCTAGTGCAAACAGTATTTTGATATTTTTTGGGAGATCGGGTTGATTTGTATAGGTACAATGTAAATAGCTTACTCAATGTGCTGTCTTCAGAGTTTAGTTGAATAGCAACGCTGACAGCATTTCATTGGTCGTGACTCACAACAAACAGAATGAGAGAGGCGCAATCTAGGGTAGTTGAAGGTAAGATGACAGGGTGAGGGGCAGAGCAGCAGCGGCTGCAGGGTTTACTCGCTCAATACAAATAGCCCTTCACTCTTTGCACTGCGTGTTTCTCCAATACGGGACAAAGCGCGTCCCGTATCAGTTCAATACGGAACACGTCTTTTTGTTTACAAATACGGGACGATTCCGTATTTTAAGGGACGGTTGGCAACACTACTTACAGGGTAAGTACAGGGTAACAAGGGTAGCAGTACAGGGTAGCACACCTGTACTTACAGGGTAAGTACGGGGTACTGGATGTGAATTTACCCTTTAAGTAAAGGGTAGCAAATATGTACTTACAGGGTAAGTACAGGGTACCACACCTGTACTTACAGGGTAAGTACGGGGTACAAGAAGTGAATTTACCCTGTAAGTACAGGGTAGCAAATCTGTACTTACATGGTAAGTACAGGGTACCACACCTGTACTTACAGGGTAAGTACGGGGTTCAAGATGTGAATTTACCCTGTGAGTTCAGGGTGCCAAATCTGTACTTACAGGGTAAGTATGGGCTACCACACCTGTACTTACAGGGTAAGTATGGGCTACCACACCTGTACTTACAGGGTAAGTATGGGGTACCACACCTGTACTTACAGGGTAAGTATGGGGTACCAAATCTGTACTTACAGGGTATGTACAGGGTACCTACCACACCTGTACTTACTCACAGGGTAAATTCACTTCTTGTACCCCGTACTTCCCCTGTACAGGTGTGGTACCCCGTACTACTTACCCTGTAAGTACAGGTGTGGTACCCTGTACTTACCCTGTAAGTACAGATTTGGTACCCTGTACTTACAGGGTAATTTGCGCGCTGTATTCTAAATCCTCTGAGTCTGAGCAAATGAAGAGATTAACTCGCTGTTTTCAAACAGTTTGCAGACAAACTGCAAACAGTTTTTTTTTGCTATACACCTCAGACATTTTTAGAGACCACGGCACCTGCAACCGATTAAAAAAAAAGCAAAAAGTAAAAATAAAATGTCACCTTTAATTCGTTCATTCATGACCATGGCAGACATGATCTTGGAAGGTCCTCAGCAAGCTAACTAGCTTACCTAGTTAACTTTCAGGAACTGCACTCTAAATATTAGCTTCCTCCCTGTGCCTTTTTCATTTCAATTCCCTCCAACATTACCTAGCTAAGTAAAAATTAGCTTATTTGGCTCCTCCCATTGAGGTTATCAATGAGATTATTAATGTTTGTTTAAAACCTCCAATCTGCGGTTAAACCAAAAATACCTCTAACTTAAACCAGTATTTGTGAGTGCACAGTCACAGTAAAGTCTGCCATTTTTACCCGAACATGAACACCTCCTTGATTCTAATTGGCTAAACGTAAGATGACAAATCTGAATTTTCTGTTCTCCAAAATGGCCGGATGTGTCTTCAGCCCCCTTCTGGACAATTACAGACACCTCTCATAGAAAATGAATTGAAATGTATTTTTGTCATCATCATACCTATTTGCAAACTATTTTTCTAAGCCTATCATTGACCATGATAAATCCATGTTACTCTAAATAATGAACACATGGATATGGATTTACAGATAAACTTGATAAACATGCTGATGGTTCCTGCAGACAGACATGTGGGATGAAAAGAGGATTTCCCATTGATCCCTTCTTGTTCCGTAACTCTGCATTAATACCGGTCCTCTAAGGTCACATGGAGTGTCAACAAGAGATCACCCTGAGTGTGTGTGTGTGTGTGTGTGTGTGTGTGTGTGTGTGTGTGTGTGTGTGTGTGTGTGTGTGTGTGTGTGTGTGTGTGTGTGTGTGTGTGTGTGTGTGTGTGTGCGTGTGCGTGCGAACGTCTGTGTGTGTGTGTGTGTGTGTGTGTGTGCGCGCGTGCTTGTGTCACATGGACCATGTGCTGCTTTATGGGCTGGAGGGCATACGAGAGTTCTAGCAGAACAAGTGTTTTTACTTCTGCTATCACACACTGTATGTGAAAAGGTCACAGCAGTACTGTCCCTGGAGCACTGGCTCGGAGACCCTGTGTTGTTCATAGACTGACTCTCAATTTCAGTCCCATTTAACATCAGATTCTACTGAATGATACGAAACTGCACTCTCAGTTACCCATGCACACAATTTAAAATGCAAACTAACTACTATTGCTGAGAAACACTGCGCCATTTTTCATCATCTGGTAGGATGGTATAATTCATTTTGAGAACCACCCCTTTTTTACTTACAGATCCAGATTTTAGATGGCAATGACCAGGGTGTGACCTGTCTTCACAGCTCCAAGTAAACTGGCCAAGATAAGGTCGTGTAAGCTTAGTCATGTCTGTTAAACCCAGGTCATATAAGCTAGTCTATGGGCTCTATTCTCCCCCTGGCCTTAAATTTGCGCTGCGTTATTAGTGGGCATTCCCTAATTTTTCCTGCCAGATTACCTCCTGTTCGCTAACCATTTAACCCCGCCTTTTTAAGCAGAGAATTATTCACAACTGTGGCCATTGGCGATCTGCAGCAAACCAATCACATTCTTCCCTTTCAAGCTCCGATTCCACTGCTACACTATTCACCTTATTCTTTGCCCACACATGGACGCTTCCGCATTATGTCATTTCGTAATAGTATTTCCATTTTGACTTGCCAAAAACCCCGCAGGCAAAATGGCCGCGCACACTCCGCTCCTAAAGTGGCAAAATTACTCCCCCATAAACTAACATATCTTGACCAATACGTATGTAACATACAAAATAAAACAACCCGTAATATCTTAATTTTATGTAGAATGCAGAGGACATGTAACTGTTTAGTTAAACTTGCATTCCAGGAATATTGTGCTCTTAAGATGACGTTAGTGGAGTCGAGGCTGTTGCGTCCTGAAACCCACATAGGTTGCGTGCGATTCGAGGCGTACCTATGTGTGTTTTAGCGTAACCTTTGTGTGGTTTGGCGTAACCTATGTGCGATTCGAAATAACGCATCCGAGATAGAAACGTTATGAATATAGCCACGTTATAAACAACAAACGCTGGTGATCCGTATGGAAACAGTGTTACTCGAAATGGTTAAAAGTTATATCAATTTGGTCATTCAGTGGCATTTTACTGCCATATAACATAACTAACTAGTGGCTAATATTAGCCACAGAAGGCAACTAGCGAACCAGAAGAACAAATACGTTTGCGTTGAACGCGGAAGAGAGAAAAAGTGGGCGTGGTGAATAAGGTGAATAGCAAGAGCGAAGTGAGAATAATAATAAAACCCATCGGTTAGAAAAATATAGCCTATCCCTGGATGTCATGATGAGATAAGATTGGTGAAAGTTTGGACAGAATGATTGCATCATTTTCTCTCGCTGCCTTCTCCCCCTCTGCACGGCAGACAGGTAGGATGATGCAACAGCCTCTGAATGACAGGGGCTCAAAACTATGGTATAACAACTTTTTTTTCATCGGTCATTGTGCCTGCCTAGTGCAGGCACAAACTAACTTAGTGGCCTTTCCCCCAAAATAGTGATGGTTCTGTCATTCTGTGGTGTAGCCTACATTTCAGATCTGATGCTTGCAGTGCGCCATAGGGGCAGAAATTGACGCGTGAGAGAGAGGAAGAGAGGGAGTGAGAGAGAGAGGGGGGAGAGAGAGTGAGATAGCGGCAGAGAGAGTGATTGAATAACGCCGTGGGTGCCGGCGCACTGAATCTGCATCTCTCCTGCATCTCCGCTGTGTAATTACGCACGCAGTAGCCCTGCATTTCCCACCAATTTAGTCCGTCATTTTCCCCTTGGCGCACATAAAGACACATGCTTCCGTCACTGTCTGCTTGATGGCGAGAGGCAGGCACGTGCACACATAGACATCAAAGGGGGCTTGAGCCCCTGCCTTCTTTTCAGTCTGTAAAAAGTGCCCTTTCCTGACCATGAATGCAGCATTTGTAATGGTGCTTTGTATGGAAATTGCCCTTTCCATGCCATCACTGAAGGCAGCGTTCAAAGAGAATTGCCTTTTCCGAGCTCTCTTGGCCTTGAATGCACAATTTCTAATAGGCCTCTACATGGACGAGTGTTTTTCTAAGCCGCCCCTGAAGGCAGCAGCCCAAAAACCTGTTGAGAGCGAGACGGCCCGTCGTCCGCACTCCACTGACTCAGCCACATGCAGACTGAACGACAGCACAGGCGCACACTGACAGATATATCAGTCAACGTGAATAAGGTATGTATGTTTGTCAAAACAAAGAATTATACAGAGAGCCACCCCCCTCCCCACTTCAGTTTCATGTTGAAATTTCGGCGGTGCAGAGAGCCAGGCATGCAGCAGCCTGTAATGCCGTTTTACACCCCGCCAGCCCCGAGATGTCGAGATCACCTCTACCTGGATGTTAAGCACCAAACTCAGTCTTCATGTGCTAGGAGAGCCCCCAAAACATGGAAGTCACCTCGATGCTTTTTTATGCTTTAAAGTCTGTGCTATGTGCCAGCAGGGCACTGAAGGCAGGTCTGGAGGGGATGCAAATCACATCTTATGGTGGTCTATGTAGCAAAAACGGAGTTAAATAACTGCAACTGTAATTCGGCTTTGTCTGATATCGATATGTATTCCGTAGCCAGTAGCCAGTGATGACTAACCTGACGCTGCCAGATTGATGAGTTTGCTTCACATTCTGTTTCACAAACGACATCCATCTGGATTTGGTCAAGCTACCCTGCTGAAGAGGGCGGTCACTTTTTTCAAGCTACTTGGCAGGTGATTGGATGGACCGTCTGTCTGTCACCGTCTGGGCGTGCCAACGCCAACCAATCAGATCGACTTGCCTTCATGACGTAGCCTCGCCTGGTAAACACGAACGGCTAGGACTACAATTGCTAATTAGTTAGCATGGAGGTCGCAGATTTTTTGCTGTTTTTGTAAGGTGAATATTGGGTGCAACCTTTGACTATTCAATTTGCCAAAAGAAAGAAGAATTACTGCAGATGTCTGACTGAGGATGAAGTGCAGGTAGGCCATTTTGCACGTTAAATGTAACTGATTGGATTAACTGATGTTACGCTAACGTTAGCAACATTTGGAGGTTGGGGTGCTACGTCTGATGATTGATGATTTGATGTTAACGTTAACAGCGATTCATGACTAACACATATCATTGTTTGTTCTGTCCTCGCTAAGTGTTGTCCCCATGAACGTATACTCAGCTATACAGACAGCTAAACACTCTCCCAATCAAGCTCCAAGGAACAGACCGATGTGTTGAATTTGGCAGTTTAATCAGAAGTAAGTGTAAAACTGTGAATAAAAGAACAGGGGAATACAAATGAAAATATTGCATCAGTATGCAATATCACACAAAGCTTGGCTTCAGTGCTAGATGACATTTTGCAACACCACATTACAAAAAACATAAGTTTTGTTACAGCATATGGTAAATACAGTGTAAGTCTGTAAATCTATGACCATTTCTTTAAATGTCACTTATCAAACCATCTAATTTGACTGTAAAACAAACAATAAACTCCACAATTACTGATGTAGACAAAGCACGGTTAGCTAAAACCCCATTCACAACCATTGCTAACTTAGACAAGGCATTATTAACTAAACATGCAAAATAGCATATATTCTCAAACAAATAATCATGCATCTATGTCACTTTTATGTTAATAAGCAATGCTACTTACAGATGATGCCATGTATAAGCTACAAAGAAGAGGATGGCATTAGTGTTGTAGCCAGCAGTGAAGTGTGGCTCCCTCAGGCAAGATTTTGAGAGAAAAGGATCAGTTTCTGTTTCCGGAGAAACACTTGGAGGCGGGCTTAAGAAGTTAAGTTTCTGTTTCCGGAGAAACACTTAGAGGCGGGCTTAAGAAGTTAAGAGAAACTACCCAAAACAACCAGCAGAGGGTGACAAAAGGCATGCAAAACAGATCTGGGTCCAGCACACTCCCCACCTGGCATCTTTAGCATGTCAAACTTAAAATTAAGCTATATTAGATAGTTTACACTTCTTATCAAGTTACTTGACTGAGTCCCTTTGTAACAGAAGGATGACTTCAGAGACTGGCCTGAAGAACAGTTTTGGCACACCGTCTTTGATAATCTTCACTTCAACCTTTCTGACCTTTCCATCGTCACTAGGAAAGGTTCTTGTAATCACTCCCGTGGGCCAGTCATGTCTCTTTACTAGATTGTCTTTCAGCAGGACAAGATCACCGTCCAGCAGATTTGGTCTTTCCGACCTCCATTTCCGTCGACTCTGGAGGTCGCTGAGGTATTCTCTCCTCCATCTCTCCCAGAATGTGTTGGCTAAACTTTGAACTTGACGCCACTGTCGTCTGAAAAGGTCACCATCATCAAAGTTGCCAGGGGGAACTGGGGGCTTGCCAACTTTCTGTGTTAAAAGCATAGCAGGGGTGAGGATGAGAGGCTCATCTGGATCTGTAGGCACCGAGGTAAGTGGTCTGGAGTTGACTATGGCAGTGACCTCAGCCATAAATGTCGTTAGGACCTCGTGTGTGAGCTTAGTAGGCCCAAGCTTGAGGAACATTGCATCAAGGATCCGACGTGTGACACCGATCATCCTCTCCCAGCTGCCTCCCATGTGCGAGGAGTGTGGGGGATTGAATAGCCACACGCAGCCCTGATCAGAGAGGTAGTTGGCCACTTGCTTGTTGCTGCAACCACTGACGTCGATCTGAAGTTCTCTGCAGGCTCCTATAAAGTTAGTTCCGCAGTCAGACCTTAGCTGTTTAACAGGTCCTCTAACTGCAAAGAAGCGTCTGAGAGCGTTGATGAAACTGGATGAATCCATCGCTTCAATAACCTCAATGTGTATGGCGCGTGTGCTCATACACAAGAAGATGACTGCCCAACGCTTGCTGTTTGCCAGGCCTCCACGTGTCTTTCTTGAGGTGACACACCATGGCCCAAACACATCTAACCCTACAAAGGTGAATGGAGGGTCTGTACTCACGCGATCAGCAGGGAGGTCCGCCATCTTCTGCTCTTCCTGTTTGCCGCGCAGCCTCCGACATATCAGACAATTGTGGATCAAGCTGCTGACAGACCGTTTTCCTCCAACAATCCAAAAACCTGCAGTCCTCAAAGCTCCTTCAGTCAAGTGCCGTCCTTGATGGCAGACTTGCTCGTGGTAGTGTCTGATGAGCAGGGAGGTGACATGGTGTCTGCCAGGAATGATGATTGGCTGACTTTCTTCAGGCGTGAGCTGCGCCTTCTTCAGCCGTCCCCCGACACGTAGAAGACCTTCAGAGTCAATGAAAGGGCATAGTTGGCTGAGGGGGCACTGTTTTGGGACAGGTTCTCCCTTTTGGATGCATTGGATTTCCTCGGAGTAGATCTGCCTTTGCACAGCAAAAATGATTCTGACCTTTGCATGGTCTCGCTGCTCTGGACTGAGAGGCTGCTTGCAGATGTGCCAACCATGGCAAGGGCCACCTTTTGCTGCTTGGGTGAAAGAATGAGCGATATGCGAGAGCCGGGCAACAGCTCTGGAGAGCGACTTCCAACTTGAAAAACGCTCAAAGCGTGCGGTGCCGAGCTGATGTGACAAATGTGTGGCACATGTTACTACCTCTGGACGTAAGTCCACATCTGATCCGGGTTCAACTAGATTGAACATTTCCTGTTGCAAGTGACCCTGTTGCTTGTTCACAAGGAAGGCTGGTCCAGTTAACCATGAGGAAAGCGCGAGCTGGTTGGCTGGGATGGCTCTCGTTGCATGGTCGGCTGGGTTCACATCAGTGGGAACATAGTTCCATTGGCCTTTGTTGGTTGAACGTCTGATTCGTTGCACTCTATTATGGACGTAAACGTAGAATCGTCGAGAGTCATTGCATATATAGCCAAGGACAACCTTGCTATCTGTGAAAAGCTTGATGTCATCAACATCTATATCCAGCTCTGCAGATACAGTCTCTGCCACCTCCACTGCTAGAACAGCTGCACAGAGCTCAAGCCTTGGGATGGTGATGTCAGGCTTGGGAGCCAGCTTTGACTTGCCAAACAGAAATCCAATTTCGCTATGTCCTGCAGCGTCTGTGACTTTCAGGTAGGCGACGGCAGCAATAGCTTGAGTTGATGCATCAGAAAATATGCAGATCTCCTTTCTCTGAGCTGCGGAGAGTGGGATCGAAGTGTAGACTCTTGGGATCTTCAATTCCTTAAGATCTTGAAGCGAGGTGCACCACCTCTGCCAGTCCTCGAGCTTCTCCTTGGGGAGTGGTGCATCCCATTCACAAGTGTCAGTGCTTAATTCTCTCAAGATAGAGCGACCTCGAACACTGACAGGAGCAGCAAAGCCTAGTGGGTCAAATAAGCTGTTGATGGTAGATAACACACCACGACGTGTAAAGGGCTTGTCAGTAGCAGCAACTCGGAAGGTCAGAGTATCAGTAGCAAGGTCCCATCCCAGGCCCAGGCTGCGCTGTGCAGGAGGAAGGTCCTGACCCACATCCAGATCTTGTAGGTTTGCGGCTAGGTCTTCAGCCGGGAAAGCGCTCATAACCGCAACACTGTTAGATACAATCTTATGCAGTCTGAGATTGGATTGAGCCAGCATGTCTTGTGCTCCTTTCAGCACCTTGATGGCTTCCTCTGCACTGGGGAAGGATTTCAGGCCATCGTCGACATAGAAATGTCGATATACAAAGTTCCTCACTTCAGGTCCAATGTCCTCTTCGCCCTCCATGGCCGTCCTCTTCAGCCCGTAGATGGCCACAGCTGGTGAGGGACAATTCCCGAACACATGAACTCTCATGCGGTACTCCAAAACTTCGCCATCGAGTTGGTGGTTGCGAAACCACAAGAATCTGAGATAGTCCCGATGATCCGCTCTCACTAGGAAGCTGTGAAACATCTGTTGGATGTCTGTCATCACAGCTACTGGCTCTGTCCTGAAGCGCATGAGGACCCCGAGTAAGGTGTTGTTGAGGTCTGGGCCCTGTAAGAGCACATCATTCAATGATATGCCCTTGAACTGTGCGCTTGCGTCAAAGACGATCCTTATTTTCCCCGGTTTCTGGGGGTGGTAAACACCAAAGCTTGGTAAATACCAATACTCTTTGCCAGTCTCTGGTGGAGGAGCTAGCTCAGCATGTTCATTTCTGAAGATGGCTTCCATGAAGTCCACGAAATGGCGTTTCATCTCCGGTTTCCTATTCAGGGTCCGGCGGAGTGACATCAGTCGACTGAGGGCTTGCTCTCTGTTATTTGGTAAGCGCGGTCTCGGAGTACGAAACGGCAGAGGAGCCACCCAGCTGTTGGAATCATCTTTCATGAACTCCCTATTCATGATCTGAAGGAAGATTTCATCCTCGACAGAGGGTGCTAGCTTGTCGTCATCTTCAGAGTGGCTGAAAACCAGCTTGCCTAGGCCTGACTTGGTAGAAGCCAGTGTGCTAGGAGGTTTGCACTGCTCACTTACTATCTTCTCTTTGAGGACGATTCTGCTCTCACAAGGCTTGAAGTAACTGGGACGCCCGTTCTCGAGGACATTGGTCTTGAATGTATTGACAGTTGGCCGGTGGGCTCCGCCAAGACAGACGTCACCAACTATGACCCAGCCTAGATCCAGTTGTTGGGCGTAGGGTGCATTGTGATGACCATTGCGCTGGCTGCGCACTTTGTGTACACGGATGATGTCTCTGCCAAGTAACAGAAGGATCTCAGCCGAAAGGTCAAGAGGAGGAATCTTGTCAGCGATAGGCCTGAGATGCATGTGACGACGTGCAGCCTCTGGTGTTGGAATTTCATCCCTATTATTGGGAATTAGATTGCACTCGATGAGGGTTGGTAGTGCTAGGTGAAGTTCCTCATCAGCTGACTCCACCATGAATCCAGTGGCCCTTCTTCCAGCAGTATTTGTAGTTCCGGCACATGTTTTTAGGGTGTAAGGAGAAGTGTCGCTCTGGATGTCAAACATATCAAAGAATGCTGATCTAGCTAGTGACACATTACTTTGATCATCCAGTATCACATATGTCTTCATCCTTTGCTCTGGGTGCCCCTTCGGATAGACGTTGACCAGACAGATTTTCGAGCAGGATTTTCCTTGAAGACCCTCACCGCAGACCTCTGTGCATGAGGAGGTTGCTACATCTGGAGTGTCTTCAGTCGGTGGCTCCCCACCATGGTCAGTAGCAGGCGTATTGGAACTCACAGCCCAAGGTGCTGGCCCTGCATGGAGTGCTGAGATGTGTCGGTCACTGTTGCATTCCATGCAACGGATAACTGCTTTACACTCCTTAGCCTGGTGTGTTGTTGAAGCGCAACATTTAAAACATATGTAGTTCTCTGTCAGGAAGCGCCTTCGTTCTGCAAGTGATTTTTCCCGAAAACCTCGACACTTCTTGAGGGAATGAGGTTTCTTGTGGAGAGGACACTGTCTATCTGGATCCATGGCAGGCCCTTTAGTGGAGTCTGAGGAGAAGGGGTTTCCTACTTCAGTTTTACTGACTGATATAGGTCTGGTTTTCCATTGTTTTGATGAAGACCCGTCACCTTTGAACGCAGCTGAGTTGGAGATCGGGAGAGCAAAACTAGGATCAGTCCTCATCTCTGCATAGCGGAACACAAAGTCTACAAAGAATGAGAAAGGGGGATATGGAACATTATGGTACCTCTTATAGTGAGAGCCCTGAGTTATCCACTGCTCTTGCATGTTGTGGGGCAATTTCTCCACAATAGGGTTTATTCCCCTTGCTGTGTCAAGAAAGCTGAGTCCCGGTAAGTAACCCTCAAGCTTTGCTGCTTCAATTTCCAGGAGCAAATCTCCAAGTTCTTGAAGCTTCTGGAAATCTCTGTTTGAAAGTTTGGGGAAGTGGTCCAATCTATTGAAGAGAGAAGCCTCAATTGCCTCTGGAGAGCCATAGCACTTGTCCAGCCTCTGCCAAAGCATGTCCAAACCGGTAGACGGATTATTAACGTGAACTGCCCTTATCCTTTTGACATGTTGCAGTGACTCCCCACCAAGCCACTTAATGAGCAGGTCCAATTCTTCACTGGGTTTGAGGTCTAGCCCCTCTACAGCATTAGTAAAGCTAGATTTCCAGGACAGATAACTAGCAGGCTGATTATCAAACACTTTCAGTCCAGCTGTGACAAGGTCTCGGCGGGCCAGATATATAGCTAAGTCAGATACACCTTGGACCTCTGATCGTGAGCGACGTGGAAGCTGGTTTGCTGAGTCTGTGCGATAGCCTGTATGGAAGGTGGGGCCATTCACATCTGTGTGGACGGACGCAGCACCCGAAAATGTTTTCTTCTGGTCGGTTTGCTGTAGGGTTTCAGTACGAAAAGCTGGGGAATCTGACTGCTGTGGGTTTTCACTGTCATGACGGCCTTCAATGTCCACAAAGTGTTTGTGCTGTGGCTTGTGAGCGGCCTCTGTTCCTTCATCAATTTGAGCTGAAGCGACATTTTGATGGGCAAAATGTGCTTGGACGTACTCACCAGTACGACGTAGTGATTGCTTTGGTGATAGAGCGTGTCTGGCTTTACTCACACGGTCACAATTATCTAAATCTGCAGCTGCTTCAAATACTTTAGCTTCTGCTGAGGCAGCCTCGGCTTCACACTCTTCCTTTAGTGCATTCAATGTAGCCTCTATGCGAGCCTTCTCCACTTGCATATCTATTTGACGCTTTGCATAGGCTGCTCGTGTGCGTGCAGCTTCCGCTTTGGCACGAGCTTGAGCAGCAGCTACATTGGCTGAAGACTTGCTTGAGCGTCGCGAAGAGGCGTGTGATTCAGGAGCTTCTGACCTGACATCCAGGTCTTGAGGATCCATGTCATTGGGGTTTGGGATTGACATCTCTGTATCAGGCTAGCGGAAGAGGGAGGTGGAATGCCAGTCTTCTTCTGAATGCGTTTCTTCACAGCTTGGATGATGGTTCATCTTTTTACTGTTCTGTCCTCGCTAAGTGTTGTCCCCATGAACGTATACTCAGCTATACAGACAGCTAAACACTCTCCCAATCAAGCTCCAAGGAACAGACCGATGTGTTGAATTTGGCAGTTTAATCAGAAGTAAGTGTAAAACTGTGAATAAAAGAACAGGGGAATACAAATGAAAATATTGCATCAGTATGCAATATCACACAAAGCTTGGCTTCAGTGCTAGATGACATTTTGCAACACCACATTACAAAAAACATAAGTTTTGTTACAGCATATGGTAAATACAGTGTAAGTCTGTAAATCTATGACCATTTCTTTAAATGTCACTTATCAAACCATCTAATTTGACTGTAAAACAAACAATAAACTCCACAATTACTGATGTAGACAAAGCACGGTTAGCTAAAACCCCATTCACAACCATTGCTAACTTAGACAAGGCATTATTAACTAAACATGCAAAATACCATATATTCTCAAACAAATAATCATGCATCTATGTCACTTTTATGTTAATAAGCAATGCTACTTACAGATGATGCCATGTATAAGCTACAAAGAAGAGGATGGCATTAGTGTTGTAGCCAGCAGTGAAGTGTGGCTCCCTCAGGCAAGATTTTGAGAGAAAAGGATCAGTTTCTGTTTCCGGAGAAACACTTGGAGGCGGGCTTAAGAAGTTAAGTTTCTGTTTCCGGAGAAACACTTAGAGGCGGGCTTAAGAAGTTAAGAGAAACTACCCAAAACAACCAGCAGAGGGTGACAAAAGGCATGCAAAACAGATCTGGGTCCAGCACATTGTTCGTTTCTTCAGGGAACTGATGACACGATATGACACCGAGTGGCACGCACCCTGGACTGGCCTGGACGGCTAACGTCATGGAGACGCAACGCTCTCTAGCCTTTATGATCATGGCAATCAGAATCAGAATCAGAAAGAGTTTAATGATCCCCGGGGGAAAATTGGGACAAGTTACAGTAGCTCACTCAATAACAACCAAAGCAATCAATAACAACCAAATACTTTGATACAATATAATGATTTAACGCTACTATTTAGCATTAAGGACTGATGAATTTTAGCATATCTGTCAGTGGAATGGTAGATGTTTACGCATGACTGGAGAATGTTATACTTTTGTGATAATAAACTAAACGGAGAAAAGACGGCCGTGTGGTGTTGTTGTTACATAATCTGCTGGTCTTGAGGCACGATTGGGTAAAATGATAAGATGATGTAAATTCATAAAGATGTTTATGTCAGAGATGAATCTGCGAAAGGGAGCTGCCTGGAGCCCAGAGGACGTCAACGGAGAAGAGGAAAAACACCCTTTAGGTTACACCGTGCAGCATTTGGATATAATCTAGTATTGGCTCCCATGCCGTTAGTTTGTTTACCCCCTATCTAAAGAAAGTACAAGTGCAAAATATTAAGCTATGTTCTATCGATAAACCAATTTCTCGAGTAACATCCTGTTATCCTGAGATCTTTAATCTCGCCTGTATAACATAATATGTCACTCGGACACCAACGTGAGTTAACGTGGTTTATTAAACAGCAGCAAACATTCCAATCATAGCAGAATACACTTCAGCTAGCAGTAGGGACAATACATCACACTGATCTTTGCAGTTCTGTGTTGATTAGCTAATATTTCAGTGGCATTTTGATTAACGTTATGATTTATTTCTATTTGGAACAAAAATGATGGTTTAACAGATTGCATGTTTACTGGGCTGTGGTGAGAAGGGCTTTGTGTTTGTGTGACTTGCGTGAATGGCTAACTGCTAACCATTCACTAGCCTACAGCTAGCTGATGGCAGCTATGTTCTCCCAGCCTAGCAACGGTCTGAACGCTATCTCCCCAAATTCTACAACAATGTCTTGTTTACTAACGTTCATAGTTGATAACGTTACATCAATACAGTTACGGTTTCGTACTCACTGTAAGATCAAGTGTTTAACGTTTATGTTAGCTTATTGTTTTGAATAGAATGTTTGACTAGCTCACTGGAGCTAGCCTCGGTAGCTGCCGCCATGTTGAATAGTGAAAGAACTACAAACGCCCATCGCCTCTCGGTGGCGTCGCACCCGGTCTCGCAAAGCCCGCCCTTAGCTCACGCTGATTGGTGCGCCTGGGTGGCGGCCGGTTTGAACGCCTCTCTGAGGCCAGGGCCAGACTGAGGTGGATTGTGAATTTGTGGAACAATGCCGCCCCCGTCTGGTGGAGTCAGGCTAAGTGATGACTGAGTGAGCCTCATTTATGGCTACTGGCCTGGGTAGTTGTTGTGGCTCTTGTTCGACTTAAATGAATGAATGAATAAATAAATACATAAATAAATAAATATAATATAAGTTATTATTATTATTATTATTATTATATTATATATACACACATATTATTAATTGTTATTACCGTATATTAATTAACTATTCATATTCATATATTAATTAATGAAATAACCAATTAAGTAATTAATTAACAAATGAATATATAATAACAATAATGATAGTAATAACGAATTATTATAAGACAATATACTAATATTCATGCTGATGGTGAACAATGTGTACCGTTTTATTTGAACTGTAGACACAGAGTAATGCAATGCTTGTACTTGCAGTTAGCATATTGTAGGTTTGTTAGCATGTTGTAGTGTACAACAACCTAAAGGGAGAAAAGGAGCAAATAAATATTGATGCTTAAATGATTTCATGATTTGCGGGGCGGCTGTCGCTCAGGAGGTAGAGCGGGTCGTCCACTAATCGCTTTGGATAAAAGAGGTCGGTGGTTCAATTCCCATCTTCTCCAGTCTGCATGTCGAAGTGTCCTTGGGCAAGATACTGAACCCCAAATTGCTCCTGATGGTGTGCCAGCACCCTGCGTGGTAACCTGCCGCCATCGGTGTGTGAATGGGTGAATGTACCTACTCATTGTAAAGCGTTTTGGATAAAAGCGCTATATAAAATGCAGGCCATTTACCATTTCACAACAGTATTGCAACAGCATGCAACTTCTATATACTAATATTATTCAGTTTGTGGAGTTATTTTTCAGTGACAAGTCTCATCCTAAAATGAGATATTCCTCTAAATCTGGTTAAAATCTGAATATTTAAAATGAGTTATACCCCTAAATTGGCCTTCAAATTGCCTGAAATCTTCGCCGCCGCCCTCCAGATGGCGGCTGTAGTGCCCTTTTAAGAATTTGAGCCCCTGTCCCTCTAATGTTCTCTGCACGTCCCTGGCGAGAGGGACTTCAGCTGTAGGCTACTCGTGACAAAACCAGACATCGAATTTTCAGCAGTTAACTTTTGCAGTAGCTAGGCCTAGGTTACTGGCTATTAGGCTACTAGGAGATGAGGCAGTTAAGTTGAGCTGGGTATAGTAACGTTATAGGCCGACAGTATGCCCCATGTCTCTTAGTCTATGTCTATTAAACCCAGGTCATGTAAGCTTAGTCATGTCTGTTAAACCCAGGTTATATAAGCTTTGTCTATGTCTGTTAAACCCAGGTCGTGTAAGCTTAGTCATGTCTGTTAAACCCAGGTCGTGTAAGCTTAGTCATGTCTGTTAAACCCAGGTTGTGTAGTGTAAAGCTTAGTCTATGTCTGGGAAATAATTGTATCTCTCAGTGAAGGATTTTTGACAGATCATGCTCAGGGCCGTAGCTAGCTATGAGGACGGGGAGGTCCGGACCTCCCCTAATATTTCAGAGAAAAAAAGAAAAAAAAAAAAAAAAATTTTTTTTTTTTTTTTTTATAAAACAATCTGCATGGAAAAGCATGAAAAACACGGGATCGCTTTTATTTTGAAACGAAAGGCAGGTCAGGCAGGAAGTCATCTGACGCCGCGTCCGCGGTAACTTGATTCCGAGAGAGCAGCAGCATGGTGGTAGTCAGGGATCCAGTCACCCAAAATTTGAGAGGACCTGACATGGCATGCTATACTTTTTGTTTGTGTTTTATCTATTCATTTGGACATTAAGGTCCACTGAATGAGAGGTCTGCTCTGCCGGAAACCTCGCGAAAAAAAGTTGTGGCCATTTTTGGATATGAAGCCTTTATTTTTTGACCGAAAAATGTGAAAGAGGTTTTTTTCCTCAAAGTCCTCTATGGGTTGCGTAGGCTGTCAATAAATTCATCCCAGGTACACAGAACATGTGTGTTGACAACACCAAGTTAAGAAATACACTTACAAAACCTTTCCAAATGATTTATAGCCATTTTCTATTACAAAAAAGCACTCGTTTTTTGAATTTTCTCCATTATTTTCATGTTTACTTTGTTAGTAAGCAATTATATCCTGAAATATGACATCAGCCAATGTGTCATTCTGTTCAGCAGATATTATAATCATTCCACACTAAAGATGATTAAAATCAACCCAAAATCAATGGATCTGTGGTGATTTTATTACCTTTATGCTCGAAATTATTCAAGACATGTTTTTAGTTTTAACAAAACCCTGTACCCCAAAGACAATACTTGTAACACAAGAAATTCAAAACAACAAAATGATTTTAATCACAAAATGTACACTGGATGACAAGCCAACAAAACAATTATTGTTATACAGCTTAATTTGGAAACTGCCATTGATCACCTGGAAGACCTTCTGCCCCTGTGCAGATACGGTAACCCTGGGGAAAGCCTGGATGTTAAAGAAGATGTTGTGACAGCGGCTAGGCGGTACATGGTGTCACTGTATGAGAGGAGTGACTTCAGTGGTAATTTGGATGCACTGCGAGCCCATCTCTTTGGCCATATCAAAGGAGACATGCGTTGCCTTCCACCTACCGAAGATGCCTTCGTTCCAGTTACACCTTCGCCGAGCCCTGCATCAGTTGGCTGTATGCAAGCGAGCACACGTCTCAACCAACCTACCCTGTTGCCACTGACTTCGGCAGAGAGCTTGTCAGTGGTAAGCTGATGGCAACCATGATACTGAAGGAGGCAAAACCTGCAGAATTCAAACACACCAAATACTGTCACTGCAAGAAAAGCATGTGTGCCCGAGGATGCTCTTGTGTGAGAGCCAATGTCAAGTGTGTCATCGCATGTCTCTGCACTGGGGACCCCAACAAATGTTCAACGATTGAACTCACACTTGAAGACAGTGACAGTGATTGAGTTATTTCTCACACTTGAAGACAGTGACAGTGATTGAGTTATTTTGTTCATTGCAAAGTTAATTTTGTTATATTTTAGACCTTGTTGCCAGTCTTTTTTCTTTCTTTTTTTAATGTGTTGTGTTCAATAATTTTGTTCAGCTAATATTTAATTTAATGTTTTCTAGATACTGGTCACAATCTATCCAAAGCTGTGTAACAATAATTGTTTTGTTGGCTTGTCATCCAGTGTACATTTTGTGATTAAAATCATTTTGTTGTTTTGAATTTCTTGTGTTAAGTATTGTCTTTGGGGTACAGGGTTTTGTTAAAACTAAAAACATGTCTCGAGGAATTTCGAGCATAAAGGTAATAAAATCACCACAGATCCATTGATTTTGGGTTGATTTTAATCATCTTTAGTGTGGAATGATTATAATATCTGCTGAAAAGAATGACACATTGGCTGATGTCATATTTCAGGATATAATTGCTTACTAACAAAGTAAAGATGAAAATAATGGAGAAAGTTCAAAAAACGAGTGCTTTTTTGTAATAGAAAATGGCTATAAATCATTTGGAAAGGTTTTGTAAGTGTATTTCTTAACTTGGTGTTGTCAACACACATGTTCTGTGTACCTGGGATGAATTTATTGACAGCCTACGCAACCCATAGAGGACTTTGAGGAAAAAAACCTCTTTCACATTTTTCGGTCAAAAAATAAAGGCTTCATATCCAAAAATGGCCACAACTTTTTTTCGCGAGGTTTCCGGCAGAGCAGACCTCTCATTCAGTGGACCTTAATGTCCAAATGAATAGATAAAACACAAACAAAAAGTATAGCATGCCATGTCAGGTTCAACCCATTTTCTTGAGCTTTTGGGCCTGTGGATCCCTGACTATGGTGAGTGATGACTGTCTGTCTGCCTGGCGAGATAATTGAAGGTGAGCGACCTGCGAGACAGTGAGCGAGTGAACGACAGACAGTGAGTGACACTGACAGATTTTTTAGCAACAACCAAGAAAGTAAGTGTCTAGTCTGTCTCTTAAGTAATGTTACCTGTGTGACACGTTGGGATGCTACTGGCTAATCATGCATGATGCCAATTGCCAAGCTCCTGAAGTCAGGTATGCAGGTGGCTATATGCATGGTTTCAGTTTCATGACCCAATAAGTAACAAAAAGAGGTGGTGTAAAGTTAAAAACAACATAATATATTTTATTTTATTTTTCAATCGTTCCTATCAGGAATAAATAAATGTCCCTCTGTATGTTTTTTTTATTATCGATGATGACTTTGTGTGTTGTGTACGGCTTGGGTTGTGTACCTGTGTTTGTAGGTGTCATTTTGATATGAATTTGGCTAAAACAGTTTGTGTTTGTTAGTTACAATTATGTTGACAGGAGAGCTGAGCAGGTGGTGACATGAAAGAGAATATACTGAATAATGACATCACAACAGTATAATCCTAATGTTGATTTAAAATGATATATTACTCTAAATATGGCTTAAAAAGGGGGAAAAAAAAACTCAAATTTTTTTCGGCGCCGCCCTAACGGGCGCCGCCGAATCCGCCTCCCCTTGCTGGACCTCCCCTATTTCGGAACCCTGGCTACGGCCCTGATCATGCTGTGCCACTAGCATGAATAAAACCATCCGTGTTCCGATCAGGGAACAACACAGTTTGAATCGCATGCTCTGTGTGGAATCCTTATCCTACACTAGTGGCTCTTCTGTCCAAGTAAAAAGAAAGAAAGAGAAAGAAAGAAAGAAAGAAAGAAAGAAAGAAAGAAAGAAAGAAAGAAAGAAAGAAAGAAAGAAAGAAAGAAAGAAAGAAAGAAAGAAAGAAAGAAAGAAAGAAAGCGTTATCAGTAACGGAGTCAGCGCTCCCTGAGGTCATGACAGGTGGTAGCATCCCAGGGCCGCGACGCTGCCGACAGGCAGCTGCCGTGAAGACCTGGCTGTGGACTGGGCGTGGACTGACAGGTGGTCAGTGGGGGGTGGGAGAGGCGTGTGTGTGTGTGTGTGTGTGGGGGGGGGGCTTTGGTGTCAACGTCACCTATACATGACCTGGGATGGGGTTGCACCTCTAGGGCCAAGCAGAGGTCACTGTTTCTGTCCAGGAAGTTTCCATTGTCATTTTACATATTCAGTTTGTGAGTAGAACTTGTTTTGGGGTTTTTGATAATTTTATTTTTCCACCTGCTGGCATCACAATTAGCATATATGGTAAACTTGATTTTAGCAATTCACCTATTAGCCACAGTGAATCAGAATCAGAATCAGCTTTATTGGCCAAGTACAGTATGTACACAACACAACATACAAGTTACAGTTTGACTCCGGTTTGCGTTGGTGCCGTGGGTGCCGGCGCACTGAATCTGCATCTCTCCTGCATCTCCGCTGTGTAATTACGCACGCAGTAGCCCTGCATTTCCCACCAATTTAGTCCGTCATTTTCCCCTTGGCGCACATAAAGACACATGCTTCCGTCACTGTCTGCTTGATGGCGAGAGGCAGGCACGTGCGAGTGTGAATCAGAATCAGAATCAGCTTTATTGGCCAAGTACAGTATGTACACAACACAACATACAAGTTACAGTTTGACTCAGGTTTGAACGCACAGGTTAAAAACAAACAAGGAACAGGTACATTTAAATATGTAGAAAATGTTGCATTATATACAATGAGTGTGGTGTAAAGTGTCTATTTTAAATACGTGTATAGAATGTATGTATATGTATAAATAAGCCTCACAAACAACTGTAATTTGGAACATTACACACATGGCTTATACTGTACACACACACACACACACACACACACACACACACAAACACACACACACACACACAAGTGTGTGTGTATTGTGTGTATTGAATTTCTTGTGTTACAAGTATTGTCTTTGGGGTACAGGGTTTTGTTAAAACTAAAAACATGTTTCGAGGAATTTCGAGCATAAAGGTAATAAAATCACCACAGATCCATTGATTTTGGGTTGATTTTAATCATCTTTAGTGTGGAATGACTATAATATCTGCTGAAAAGAATGACACATTGGCTGATGTCATATTTCAGGATATAATTGCTTACTAACAAAGTAAAGATGAAAATAATGGAGAAAATTCTAAAAACGAGTGCTTTTTTGTAATAGAAAATGGCTATAAATCATTTGGAAAGGTTTTGTAAGTGTATTTCTTAACTTGGTGTTGTCAACACACATGTTCTGTGTACCTGGGATGAATTTATTGACAGCCTACGCAACCCATTGAGGACTTTGAGGAAAGAAACCTCTTTCACATTTTTCGGTCCAAAAATAAAGGCTTCATATCCAAAAATGGCCACAACTTTTTTTCGCGAGGTTTCCGGCAGAGCAGACCTCTCATTCAGTGGACCTTAATGTCCAAATGAATAGATAAAACACAAAAAAAAAGTATAGCATGCCATGTCAGGTTCAACCCATTTTCTTGAGCTTTTGGGCCTGTGGATCCCTGACTAGAAACAACATGTGCTGTGAGCCTTTTAGAATTCAAAAACCTTACTTCCAACAATTAACTAGCCTGCACTAACTACTGCACAGTAACGTGTACAAATATTGAATGCAACAGGTCATGTAAGCTTAGTCATGTCTGTTAAACCCAGGTTATATAAGCTTTGTCTATGTCTGTTAAACCCAGGTCGTGTTCTGTCTCAGTCTCGTTCTGGAGCGAACCCCTCAGCTGAATTCACGTTGGAATATGATATCAAGGCTTGATAGATTTGATTGTACTCATACAGCAGTGTGGAGCTTAACATCTAGCTAGGTTGCATCTGGAATATGATCTGGATTATGTATAATATACAGTATAACACTACGCTCACTATGTCATGACATTCACGTTAACGCTATAGCCTCCAAAAATCTACTGTAGCTAGCTAGCGTCAGCTACATTTGTAACCACGCTGAAATGCGAGTGCATTAACGTTATTTCTAGCTAGGTCAAACACACCTTACCGTTATGAGTGTGGCCGTTTTTGATTAACATTAAGTCCACGATCATTTCCAGAGCTTGATTTGTTTTGAAGGTTTTGTCTCGTACTATTCAATATGATTTATGCAGATAAGACAGCGTGTCCCTGATAACTAGATCATATCACTGTATAGATGATGACTGTTCTTCACAGCCACAAATATCTCTCCAGATCTGCGGCCATCTGCAGCAGGGATCGAGGTTTGGGTCCGTGTAGACAGTTGTCCTGTTCCTCTTTCATTCCCTGACCACCGTCACAGGAGTCATTGGCAGAGGCGATGTTCTCTCTTCTTGGAAGCTCTAATAATATAAAACGTAGTAGTTACTGTATGTTACACGTGGCTAACGTTAGCTAGCTTCTGACATGTTTTTCTAGAATTCATTAGATCGTTAAATGCTCCCGTAATCTAGCTAACGTTACCTCGCTAACCCACTACAGCCGATGAGGAAAAGTCAGTCATTTATCGAATGTCTTTCTTACCAAACACAATTACGCTAGTTTCTGAGATAATATATAGTGTGGCATATACCTGTGAATAACATATTCTTACCTGGAAATCACACATCGATCCGTAGGCCAGCTCTGAGTCTGTTTACATTTTGGGCGGAGGGGGGCTTGGTTGGTTGTAGCTGGTTGTAGCCATTTGCGTGCTAGCAGTACTGAAATGAAAAGTGTTAGCTCATGCGCTAACAACAAAGGTCGCAGAGTGATGACGCCATCTGCTGCACTGCGCATGTGCTCTGTGCACTAAGCTGGTTGGATGACGGTTGCGTAATGGAGCGGTCTATCGGGGTGGGGGGGGGGGGGGGGGGGGGACCACCGCTAGAAATCGATTAACATAGGTGGGATTCCAGACCCTAGTGACTGAGAACAGGTCTGAGAGCAGGTCACGTGGGGGATGGGTTTACCCAGGCTAGAGAATTACAGCATATACTGTTTGCCTCACGCAAACTGTATTACAGGAGATGTGGGAGGTGTGGGGGAGAAGAGTGTGAAAGAGACAGGTGTTCGTTAGGGAAAGATGAGGCGAAATGCCTACACTGCGATGGTAATCATCATGCGGGGTCAACACAGTGCCCAAAGAGAGTAAAAGAGGTGGAAGTGAACAAGATTAGAGTAAAAGAGAAGGGTATATCTTATGCTGAAGCGGTTAAAAGGGTGGAGAGAAACGAAAAAATGGGGGAAATCGAAAAGGAACCAGAGCAGAAACGGAAGGGAATTGAACGAAACATGTGTGGACAAAAAAGGGTTTTTGACATTCATGGCTATGGTAATTAATTGTGCGGGACAGGTCAAAGGAAAAAAGGAAAAAATTAAGATGATGATGGACGCAGCTAGAAGGTTCTTGAATGTTGTTGACATTTCTGGAGAGGAGACTGAGAAGGCGTTGAGAGATGAGTTCCCGCCGAATCAGACTGAGTCATAGAATGGACAATATCTGTGAATTGAAAGCACTATGGGTGGATATATGATGTACACTGTAAATAGATTGCACTATGAAGAGGATATCAAACTCCAGTAGGTGGCGGTAATGCACATACATATGTTTGCCAACCGCCATAAAACTCAAAGAAGAAGAAGAAGAACTGTATTACAGGGACTGGGAGACGGGAATCTGATTGGTTTGATTGATGTAACGCCCAGGCATTGCCAGGGAACACCTGTGAATAATTCTGGTGGTTAACACCGCACAAATCCCGTTTGTGCCATGCACAAATGACTTGGCACTCCTCCAATTTGCGCCTGCACCCGTTGTGCCGAGTTACGCACCCCCACCGAGTATTGCATCCCCACCATATTTTGGGGCTGTTTTAACTTAAAAACAGGGAGGTCACGTCTACCCAAACAATTATATCATTTTTAAACAGTTACATTTCTATCTCAATCATTACAATATGCTTCCGTGAGGTGGGGATGCGTTTGGCGGTGGGGGTGCAAAACTCGGCATAACACCTGGACACTTGCGCAAGGCGGACTGCTATCGTCCCTGCAGGGACGAGAGCATAAGGCACACGTTAAGGCACGCAAACAGGTGCGCAAGCGCACAAAGCGGATAGCGCTTGTACCAAGATAGGGCCCTATGTGTCTAGCTATAGTAGCCTGCTGACAAGACCATGAATCGGCTACCATGGTCATGAATGCATGAAAAATTAGGTAAATTACATTTATATTTGCTTTGTTATCTAACTTGGCTTCGCCCATTGATGCTTAACTGAATGAGATCATTTCTGGCTCTAACACGACACGATTTCAGACGGACAAGCCCGTCTTTATTGTCACACGATTACAATCAACACATGCACGGAGGGCCACAACACACACATGCTGACGGTGGCCGGTGAAATTTGTCCTCTGCATTTAACCCATCCTGGCTTTGTCCTTTCCTCCGGGGGGGGCAGGCCAGGAGCAGTGGTCGCTTTCTCGTACAGCGCCCGGGGACTGACTTCGGATGTTGTCGTCACTGGTCGGATGACGATCTGATCTTCTGCATGTTTTTAATGGGGGGGGGGGTTATATACGGAGGAACCCCCCTGGGGGAGCACGGGGAGAACATGCAAACTCCACACAGACAGAAAGGCCCTTACGACGAGATACCCCACCTGGGCAATAGGCACTGAAGATATGGGGGGGAACACAACCACAGCGCCCACAGTGTCCCAGGCGAGAATCGAACCTAGGACCTTCTGACTGCGAGGCGACAGCTCTACCACTGAGCCACGGTGCCCGTCTAGAGTAGCTCTGCGTCTGAAAAATGTTATGATTAAAACGCCAATCTTATTTAATATTTATATTTATGAGCTACCGAGCTGGCTTTTAAAACATTTGGCTGGCTGTCTATCAGCTACCATGTCAAGTCCTAACTTGTCCTAACTTACATACTAAAATTCTCTCATTAAGTGTGCCCAAATTTGATGGATTCTATAATTACCAGTACCTCAGCCAATTAGGAGGTTATGTTTTTGGTGCCATTTGTCTGTTCGTTTGTCTGTTTGTTAGCAGGATTACGCAAAAAGTACTGGGCCGATTCTCATGAAACTTGGTGGAAGGGTGTAGCAAGGGCCAAGACATGCCAACACATGGAGAAAGACAGGGGACAGTAAAAAGGAGGGAGAGAATAATACCAGGTCAGGCGGCTTAGCAACTGGATGTGGACATTTCTGACAAAAGCAAAAAAAAAAATTACTTACTCAGAATTCCGTCGCCGTTCCATTTTTGATAGGATCCACCTCCAAAAACGTTATGGTGGCCATCTTGGAATTTCAAAATCACGTCCTAACGAAACCTATTTCTTAGAATATCTCAGGTTCTAAACCACTTAGGATCACACTTTCAGTATCTACACATACATTTTCAGGGCCATGGAATACAATTTTAGCAATAAAAATAGTGTCAGATAAAAAACATACGGCCATCTTGGAATTTCAAAATCACGTCATAACAAAACCTATTTCTTACACTATCTCAGCTTCTAAACCACATAGGATCACAATTTCAGTGTCTACACATACATTTGCAGGGCCAAGGAATACAATTATAGTGATAAAAATAGTGTCATTTGTCAGATGGTTTTTAATGGGTTTAGTGGACACGGTAGGTGGCTTAGCGCTAGATTTGAGATGGATGTGGACATTTCTGACAAAAGCACCAAATTGTCCACAAATGCTGCCCAGCAAGCAAGGACGGACCCGGACGAATCGAGAGAGCCCAATCGGGGCCAGCTCAAGTCATATCATGAGAGTCAGATCTGGCCCTGGACAATCTGCGTTGATTAACAAACTGTTTATTCGTGGAGGTGGGACTACGAGGAGATGAATTGCAGGTGAATCCTGCAATTGTCTCACTTGCATATCTTGTTGCAGATTGTTTTGAAAGAGAGAAAATACACTGCGAGGTGTAAACTATACATTTGAGTTGGAAGTGGAATGTAGCATTGGGCGGCGTTAATGTGTTTCGGAGTTCTGCTTAGACGGCTGCTTAGATTGTAGACGGCGGTTACACTGTGATGTCCGATCCACAAAGACTTGACGCGCACGTTTTAAATAAAAAAACACGTTTCTGCCATTATCCTACTATGGTATAGGCTATATTCATGTCTCGTATAGCCTGTGTGTGCAGGAGCACTGGGTAAACAATGTTATAGGCTGGTGGTTGACACTTGTAAATTTTGAGGGAACCCTCAATAATTCTTCGAGATTAAGGTTTGAATTAAATTAGCTTTTGTTTTTATTAAAACTGTCCCGACTCCATGGATGTTATACCGGTATAAAAAGAACAAGGGCTCCACTGGCTGTGATTTGGCCACGTCCTGGACGTCACTGAAAGATGTCATCACAACATTATCATGACGTAATTTTGCTTGCTGGGTGCCTATAGCCATAGCTTGCCATTTTTGATAGGATCCACTTCCTGCAAATATATTATGGTGGCCATCTTGGATTTTCAAGGTGGCCATAATATAAAAACCTATATCTACATCTCAGCTTTCTAAGCCACTTAGGATCACAATTTTGGTGGTGTCTAAACATACATTTTCAGGGTCAAGGAATGCAACTATACCATTTACTTGAATTTAACATAAATAATAAATTATCCATACAAATCAGAAAAATAATAACAAAACTGAATAATGTTAATTATGGCCTGTTCAAAAAAGAAAGGTCCAAGTTACTCTTCTGGCAAAAAGCCTTTATTTAGATGGATATTTCAGTATGAAATGTTTAAAAACATAGTTGGTGCAGGTTAAAATATAGCTGGGACGTAGCCCACACATAGCAGCACAAACAGTCTCAGCACAGTTCCCCCTACTGCCAAAATAGCTCCTTTCTAGCTTCATCCACATGTTCCAGGTCACTGGTCTTACCATACATGATGATGCCGAAGCGTTCCAGAAGTTGGAAATGTTGAGCCTAGAGATTTCCCCCTAGGTTTTCTTACATGGCCTCATGCGGCTGTTGTGTGCAAGAAAGCCCATCAGCACACGTTTTTTTATTATAAGCTCATAAGTTTTAATGTGCATAACATTTTTATGAAAATGTTTTTTTCTTGTTTTATCGAATCAGTCCTCACATTTGCTTTTGTGAGCTGGTACGGGTCACTTACCCTCAAGAATAAAAACAGACTGCAGTGCATAGTCAAGGTGTGCGGCAAAATTGCTCGCACTACCTTAAATGATCTTCCTAACCTATACAAGGATAGTTCCTTGAGGAAGGCCAGGCTATTTTGGCTAACCCTGTCCATCCCCTGTCCTCAGAGTTTAAGTTGCTCCCGTCTGGCCGTAGATAGTGGTCCCTATTCTCCCACAGGCCTTCGGCGCTAAAACGGGCCTTAAACGCAAAAAAACGTGCCTTGCGCCTGTTTCGGGAAAATAGCAATAGGCTTTAGGCTGCCAAATGCGCTTTAGGCCGAATGGGCGTGGCGGAGTCCCTGAATGCGCCGAAGTGGGCGTGGCGGCGCTAAATACCGGCGTACTACTATCTTCCAGCCATCTTCCGACCTGGCCGACTTTTAGCGCTTTGCGCTTTTGAAAAGCTGGCCTAAAGCAGGATTCTGTGCACCGGGGACAGGAAAGTGAATGGAGAATACAATATATAGAAAAAAATACTTTAGAATACAATAGAATATAAGATTGCAACCCTTCTCAGGCTTTTTGGGTGAAGCTGTAATGCAGTTTCATAAATTTAGTTTAGGCTATCATAATAATCCCCATTTATGTGTAATATAGCTCTACGTTTTATTACCCCCCCCCCCCCCGAAATTAGCTAGGCTACTAATATTACTAATATTCCTAATTAATATGTATTATTATTTCATTCAGATAATTGACATTATAGGCATGTATATCGTTTAATGTGAGAGAAAGGGAGAGAGAAAGAAAAGAGAGAAAGAGATAAACTGGATAAACTGTTGTGTAGCGCTTCTTCAAACCCCACTCTTCATTACAGCTATTCATTACAGAATTGTCTGTTGTATTTATTTTTTCTGTGTGCAAAGCATAGAAAGTTATAATTATTTCCAAATGTTTCCCCCGTCTGTGGCAGCGGAGCTGTCCGAGGTGCTGAACAAGCGCAGCGCATAGACGGCCACCTGGGGCGGCTCACTCAGGCGGTCCAGGACTGAGCGCGGGGCGTCGGCGGGGTAATTCTCCTCCCCAAACAGTGCGCGATGGTACATTTGAACCTGAATGGATAGATGAATAAACAACTTAAGTAAAGAGTTGTTTTGTAGCTATTCAAAATGAATGGTGGACAGATATATCACCTGATTCGCCAGCACCATCTTCTCCTCAGCTGTGAATTTAGTGGATCGGTTTTGGTCTGCCATATTGATCACACTGCGCCAGCTGCTGCCAATCTGGCTTTTAAAGCCCCTCTGATTGATTACTGAAGATTTTATTGAGAATGAACATATTTGTCAGAGCCTGTGGGCAGGGGGTGGGGGGGACGCATATATAGGCCAAATAAAAAACTATTACTCAATAATAAAATCCTGTAAATTAAATAGAATTAAGTTATCAGATCCAGTAAAAGTGATAGGTGTCATTCAGAGGATGTTGCATCGTGCAGTGGGGGAGGAGAGATAAAACGATATCATTCTGGCCAAACTTTCATTTAATCTCATGACATCCAGCCATAGGCAATATTTTTTTCTATCAGATGCATTTAGAAATTATTTTCACTTTGGTCTTGCTATAGTGTAGCGTATTTACATGCTTGTAGTATTTTAACTGCAGTTAGATTGGTTTGAGAAGCATTATAATATGGAATAATAGCCTATATATGGAGATAGACAGACCGGATGAAGGGAGGGGGGGGCGGCGGAGCCCTTGGCTTTGTCTGGTTTTACCGGATTTGTCCAGGAATTGGAGCTTAAAAGGCAAGCGTGTGTCTCTTCCCTGCAATTCTCCAATGAGCGGACAATGCATAATTTTACGCTTAAAAGGCGTGGTTATAATGGTTGAGGCTGAGTTTAGCGCCGATACCAAGATATCAAGTGCGCCTTTCCACGCCCACTGCTTTGCGCTGCGGCTGGCGTTCGGCCTAGAAACTGCGCGGCTGCAACGATAGAGCCCACTGTGTGCCAAGATGCAGGACCAATACATCTAAAAACTCATTCATTCCTGGTGCTATTGGCTTTTCAAAAAGCTGTAGCCTATGTAACTTTTGCCCTGTTTATTTCTGTTGTTTGAGGATTTGTTTGATTGTTTATGTTGATGTTACTGCTGGCTGTACCACAAATTGCCCCTCGGGGATAATAAAGATAACCTTGACCTTGACCTTGATGGCATTGACGTGATGATAAGTACGGGGCACGATGGTGCTGTGGTAGCGCAGTCTCCTCACAGCTAGAAGGTCCTGGGTTCGATTCTCGCCTGGGATCCTGTGATCTGATAATGAAATAGCCATCTAAATAAAGGCTTCGTACTTTTTGCCAGAAGAGTACCTTGGACCTTTCTTTTTTGAACACAACACAACACAACATACATTAACAGTTAACAACATTAACAGTTGTTTTTTATGCACAATTTATTATTTATGTTAAATTAAAGTCTTAATGCATTTGTAAATGGTATAGTTTATTCCTTGACCTTGAAAATGTATGTTTAGATACCAAAATTGTGATCATAAGTGGCTTAGAAGGTGAGATATTGGTAGATATAGGTTTTTACATTGCGGCTAACTTAAAAATCCAAGATGGCCGGCATAATATATTTGCAAGTAGTGGATCCTATCAAAAATGGAAAACTATGGCCAAGGGCTGCATTTGTGGACAATTTAGTGCTTGTCAGAAATGTCCACCTCCATCTCAAATCAAGTGCTAAACTGCCTACTGTGTCCACTAAACCTAAAAACCATCTGACTTGATTATTTCTACCGCTAAAATTGTATTCCTTGGCCCTGAAAATGTATGTGTAGACACTGAGATTGTGATCCTAAGTGGTTTAGAAGCTGAGATATTGTAAGAAATAGGTTTTGTTAGGACGTGATTTTGAAATTCCAAGATGGCCACCATAACAACGTTTTTGGAGGTGGATCCTATCAAAAATGGAACGGCGACGGAATTCTGAGTAAGTACAAAAAATGTGGTGCTTTTGTCAGAACTGTCCACATCCAGCTCAAATCTAGCGCTATAAGCCGCCTGACTAGGGGGAATGCAGACAACAGCATCTTTAGCAAGCAGAATAGTGTCAGGCTATGGGCTGCAGAGTGCAGAGTACAGCTAAGGTCAACAACAGAGCCAGGCATTGATTCCACATATGTGCTAAGGTCACAAACTATCATGGGACCTTTGCCTCTGGGCGGTTTCCAATCATTCTGTTTCTCATAATCTGTGGAAAACTTGTCCCGTCGTTTACAGTTCAATGACCACTCATCTCTGCAACAATTACAATGCCCTTGTTGCTTGCTGACTGTTCAATGGCACGTACATGTGATCTAATGTGTCTGTTATTTTTTCCACACTGCTTTAAGCTCTTCGGCTAATTTGAACTGCAGTGGAGGATGATTATGTTTCAATTAAATTGAACAGACGTACTCAACTTAATGTAGAAGAGATAAAAAAAATATTGGAATGTAATGCTTTGCATTCACATAGTTCCCTAAAGTATTGTAGGGTGCTTTTAATTCCATACTGATTTGTGAATGGTTAAAATTGGACATATGGAAACTATCACAGAGAGAAAAATACCTAGCTGATAGATGCTAGGTGGATATTGAGAATACATCCAGAGATAAAGGACTTTAATGTCACAACCACCAATATAGAATTGTGTATATTGTTGGAAGCGTTATCAGTCTGTTGGCAACCAATTATAATGCCCCCCTTTCCACACACGATGCTCAATTGATAGGCCCCGGGGCCATGTGAAGATGACTTAGTGGGTCAAATGCAGCCTGCAGATATTGCAGAGAGCGAGTGAGAGAGATGCACTAACACACACACACACACACACACACACACACACACACACACACACACAAGCAGAGCATACACAAAGTGGAAACAGACAGAGCTAAAAATAAACCATCTGAAATATTTAACTTACTGACCCAGAAAACAACCCCAGCGTAATCATATCTTTGCACAAGCAGAGGACATGGCGGCGGCAGAGACATGATCTCATTAGGGCCGATGGTAACCGTTAATAAAATGCAGGCGATGTATGGTCTGCCTCCGGTTAATACACCATAGTCACATGCATGTGTGTCTTAGCTGTTTGTTTAGTCAATTATATAAGCCTGATAACATCATGGAGAGAGTGATTAAATCAGGTCATTTGGTGTGTAAAGGATATGTTCTCAAAGAAATACAATTTCAAGATACAATTTCTATATAAATCCAGTGGGCTTAGGAACATTTACAATAAATATTGATGCAATAATTTAAAAAATGCTACAAGAGATGCAGCAAATAAACAATTACTTTGTGGTCTGTCTTGGCTTGGTCAAACATTTTGCCAAGCCAATGGCAAAGTCACACCCTCTTCTGGGTTCAGCATGGGGCTTAACATGTTACTGTGCAGATTAACTCATTGAGTGCCAATGACGTCGATCGACGTCAAATCAAATATTAACGTAGAGTGCCAATGACGTCTAAAGACGGCAAATGCGTTTTTTGACGGTGGGACGTGGATCAAAGCCTCATGCATCTCCTGTAAAAATATTGGAGCTATTGAAGGTGTATAACCTATTTTACGGACCCATTAGGTGGCGACAGTGCTCTCCAGATTAGAGAAAGTTGAGGAAAAACAGCAGAAAAAGCCGTGATGAAAGAGAAACCGATGCATGAGCCAGAGCGGCACAGATTGCTCTGGCTGGAGCTAACGTTAGCTGCGAACAGCAGCCAATCCGCTCCCACAACTGAGCCCCTCTGTCTCTGCTGCAATAGTTTCTCCACACGATTAGCCGCCAGAAAAGAAAACCAAAGCCAAACCATTCTCATGAGAATGGCTTTTCGGTGTCGCGCTGGGAGCCGGCGCACAAGGCGGAGCGCTCCGAAAATAGACTCTGGGTGCAGCAGCGCACTTTGAAACGTGCAGCAGAAAGCCTAGAATCAGACGCAGCCCCTCTGTCTCTGCTGCGATAGTTTCTCCACACGATTAGCCGCCAGAAAAGAAAACCAAAGCCAAACCATTCTCATGAGAATGGCTTGTCGGTGTCGCGCTGGGAGCCGGCGCACAAGGCGGAGCGCTCCGAAAATAGACTCTGGGTGCAGCAGCGCACTTTGAAACGCGCAGCAGAAAGCCTAGAATCGGACGCAGCTTCATCCCAGCTCACAACCGAAACCCCAGAAACGCAGACGAACTCAGCGAGCCCGATCCAGACTCCCCCGACGAGCGGCGGCCATCCGAGCGTGGATCCGCAGGCAGCAGAGCCTGCCATAGCAGGCAGCAGAGACTCGCCTGACACACGCAGCAGAGCGAGCAGAGCCACCAGAGACACTCCCACGGAGGAGGAGTTTGGAGTTGAGGGGGGTGGGGGTGCTGTTTTATTGAAGGAAATTACTGTTCAGATGTTTCAGGTCAGAAAATATTAGCTTCAGAGTCAGTGATTTGCTTGAAATGCTTCATTTCACAAAAGGCTCATTATCTCAGCTTCTAGATGGAAACGTCTGTTTTTGGTGAAATCAATCTATCTTCTCCGGCTGATAACTAAAGAACGGAAAATGATACCAATAAACTTTTTTTTGCTGATGATAGAAGAGAGTCTCATCGTTCTTTGGGCATGTTCGGTGTTTACATAGTAATATCACACAATATTCTGTGGGCCTCGAGAAATCACTGAAAACGCTCTGAAACTCTGGCACTGGGAGCATCCGTTTTCCAAAAGTGGCTGGCACTCAATGAGTTAAGATGTTACTGTGCAGGTTAACATGTTACTGTGCAGGTTAAGTTAATGGATGTTATTCCCCATTCATTTTCCATAGATCTTTATTTTAAATCCTTAAAAAGAGTTTTCCTTGGTCAAACGAAGCATTCAGAAACACGAGAGACATAGAAAATTGGGGAATGAAATCCTTTACTCCCCATGCCGAACCTGGAAGAGGGCATGACTTTGGCACTCTATAATTTATTTATTTATTTATTTATTTATTTATTTATTTATTTATTTATTTATTTATTCATTTATTTATTTATTTATTTATTTATTCATTTATTTATTTATTTATTTATTTATTTATTTATTTATTTATTTATTTATTTATTTATTTATTAGTTTATTTCACAGGGACAATGCACACCAATCAACAGTAAAACTGTAAGTGAGCCAGATGTGACGGTTCACCCTTCGCCCTACACGTATAGACAGGGCCGGATTAATAGTACCATGGGCCCCGGGGCTATTAATTTTCTAAGGGCCCCCTCCTGCTGCAAGGAAGGGAGGTAAGCGTTGCCCGTAAAAAAAGATAGACGTTTTTTGCACGTTTGGATGTTTTTTAGCCATATTTAAAGGAATATCTAATTTTAAATTAACATTCAAAGCCATGTGTAAGATGTCACAATAAGCACTTTTATTAAAACAAAGTAAAGTGCAAAGACTGGGTAAAACAGGCAGCTGCATAATGCATGTAAATTAAAACATAAATAGCCCATATTAAATCAAATGTGTACAGGTTTTCCTCTTCTGCTTACAGTAACTAAATACACAGCTGTGCAATAACAATAAAAATGTAAACAGAACAAAATTAACAACTGACCAAATTGTATATATTTACTCGATTTGACTAAGACAAATTCCTTGTATGTAACTTGCATACTGTGGCAATAAAAGTGATTCTGATTCTGATTCTGAAAAATAACATGGTTTTTGCCCCAAAAAACTGCATGGGATTAATATAAAGTCGGCATGTCTGTAAAGGGGGAGACTCAGTGGCGGACTGCATAATCGGGCACGTCGGGCAAATGCCCGGTGGCCTGGCCTGGCCTGGCCTGGCCTGGCCTGGCCTGGCCTGGCCTGGCCTGGCCTGGCCTGGCCTGGCCTGGCCTGGCCTGGCCTGCCAAAAAAAAAAAAAAATTTTTTTTTTTTTTTTTTTTTGCAGGCCAGGCCAGGCCACTCACTGAACAGCAGGCCAGGCACCGCCTACTGGTTTACTAGTGGTTTTATTACTTTATTCAGGTTTAAAGTGGGTGCATCTCATTGTAAAATTGTCGGCCCAAATTGGGCTTCAAACGGCTCAAATCGGGCTTCAAACGGCCCAAATCTGGCTTTAAACGGCCCAAATCTGGCTTCAAACGGCCCAAATTGGGCTTCAAACGGCCCAAATTGAGCTTCAAACGCCCCAAATTTTTCGTCGGCGCCCTTTGGACGCCGGCACGCGCGTCGGCCCGTATCGGCCTGGCCTGCTTGGTATCTAATGCCCGGCCGGAATTATGATCCCAGTCCGCCCCTGGGGAGACTCATGGGTACCCATAGAACCCATTCTAATTCAGATATCTTGAGGTGAGAGGTCGAGGGACCCCTTTGAAAATGGCCATGCCAGTTTTTCCCTCAACAAAATTTAGCCTAACTTTGGAGCGTTATTTAACCCTCTTCCTGACCTGACAAGCTAGCATGACATGGTTGCATATATAACTATTTTCACTATAGCTTTAAAAATTAACCCGCTAGACTAGAGCCTTTGAAAGACAGTAATCTCGGCCGTGCATGAGGAGTAGAAAATCAGGCACATTTTCGGGACTACAGCCGGGTACAGTTCACCAAAAAGGGGGACTCTCCCCGAAAATCGGGGATGTCTGGATATATCTAACCAAGCCCCATTAGTCGAATGCCCATTCACCCTGAAATAAATAAATAAATCCTTTTCAATTAGTTCTTGGCAAAGGTAACACTAAGTATTTTTTTTACTACCTTCTTGGGCAGGTCTGCCTTTAAAAATATTTAATCTAAAACAAAAAGGTAATTAATAAAAGAATAAACCAGAATAAAGTGAAATGGTCAAAGTTCTTCAGTGCTGACCTTCTCAGGTTGGTCAGAGTGATGGTGAGGACACGATGATTGGCGTGGCCCCCTGTCCCGCCTGCTGCAGCTAAACGACCATGTCCATATTCAGCAGTGATATTGGCCTCTAACCCCCGGCCCTGATGCCATTACCATTTTAGAGTCACACCCGGCAGCCGGGCCGCTGCACAACACTATCAATATTAATGTTCTGTGACTGAGGCGGCTTTGGAAGAACTTTCTCACACATCAATATTGATGGTGTTGCCATACATTGGAGTCGGGCCCTCTTTAAGGATTTATAACGGGAACGCTGGTGGGGAGGTGTCTCTGCGCCAAAGGGGCCGATGCCATTTTTGGTCAGCACCTCAATGATGCACATTTTCCTGCCGTTCAGAGCAATTTCCGTGGGAGAGGGGTGACTCCAGCCCACCCTTGATGAGATCTGAGTGGAGAGGGCTTGCGTTGAGACAGATCCAATTCCCCTGCAATGCTTTTCCGGAGATGATAGTTATGGAAAAATGAGCGTTTCATTTCAGGGGATCTGGGAATGCTAAATGGGGGTCTGTTGATTCTGGAAATAGGGGTATTGCTTTTGGGACATCTTCACAAACAGTCCACTGTTTGGCCACACACAGAGAGACAGATCCAATTCATTACAATATTAGCTTTGGAGATGCATTGCTACATATCAGGTGTCAAGAGGGCTTGCTTGGTGAAGAGTTGCAGGCCTAGCTGATCTATTCTTAAATAAATCACGAGAAAAACAACAGAGGATGAAATTAATGAAACTCAAAATGAACTTTGACTTTACAAGATTTGATGTTGCTTTCGTAAAGCCTTTCCAAAGCCTGAGTTGGTGGCTTAGATTTTCTGACTGCTTATATTATGTCATGCCATGAAACAACCCTATACAGTAGAAACAGACAAAAGCTTATTAAGGAGTCACTTGTAATGCACTTACATAGCAACAAATCTTATAAAGATGACTTTACTTGGTACCATTTCACTTTTTTGTGCAGTGACAAAAAAAGAGAAAAACAAAAGTGTATTTAAGTTTGTCAATTTCCCAAATTACTTTTATGGGAGAGATGTTGTTACTCTGGGATAAAAACATGTTTCATGGAAATCGACTGCATTCAGGCGCGGACTGCACCATCGGGAGCAGCGGGCCGTTTCCCGGTGGTGACACACGGTGGCCTGCATGGCCTGCAAAAAAAATAAAAAAAGAATTGCCCGCAGCGCAGTCAGGCCATTGGTCAAAACTAAACAGTAGTGGCTAAACTGAAAGTATGGGTTGGATTGCTTTTGGGGGTTTTTCTTCACAAAAGTGGAGAAGGACGCAGAAGCCGCACTAGCACTGCAGCAGGTGCTCCTGCAGAGCATAAAGTGAAACGTAGACTATGCTTATATGAAGCAGTTTGATTTAATTATTTTTGTATTTGCATTTCACCTCAGACAAGACAAGACAGGACACTGCACTCTTCCTTAAATTAAGTTTGCTGAGAAGCTTTTGTACAGAGGCATGTTTTTGTTTTTACGTCTTCATATTATACTTGCCGTTATCTAGGCAATGTTGAATTCTATTAGTGAACAAATAGGTGACATGTAACATCACGTTAGCATTATAGTCACTAAATCTTGCTTCAAACAGCCCAAATTTTTCGCCGGTCGCCGGCATGTGTGTGTCCGCGTGTGTTGGCTTGGCCTGGGTGGAGTCAAACTCCCAGCCTGAAAGATAGTCCCAGTCCACCACTGACTGCATTGAACTGTCTCCTATTACACCACACCACCTCCCACCATATTCACTATCAGAGATGTGCATATTTTTTCAATGGAGCATTCTCCATATAGCCAGTCCATTTAACATTTAGATGGAGCTGAGCAACAGCAATCCACCCGACACATCTCATCAAGTTATTGATCCCTGGGAGAACATATCCTGTCAATGTGGAAACTACACCTTCTCTCGACCCCGGGCCCAAACAGAATGAACACGTTGCCTGACAAAAAGGTGCGCTGCTGCGACAAGGCGGAGGTCGGCTCATACAGCTGTCCCCTCCACACCCTCCCCTTCACTTTAGCCCCCGCTACAGATTTGATGGCAAGCCAGTAAGTGGGACCTCTTAGGGGAGACAAAGAGTGACCTCAATTCAATCTGACATCCCACCTATCGATCTCCACTACCCCGGGCCGCATATCCCCGAGAGATGGAGGGCTCGCTCGCCCTTGTACTGCTAACATTCACATTTAGCAACAAGACAAAAACAAATGCCTCTTTATCAAGCAAAATCCCCCTCCACTGTGCCACCTCCCCTACCCAAGTCGAAATGACCAAAGATGACCAGTAACTAAGTACAAATACTTTGTTACTGTACTTAAGTAGGATTTTCAAGTATCTGTACTTTACTGATTTTTTTTACTTTTACTTTTGCTTCCTGCATTTTAACATACATAGTACTTTCTACTCCTTACATTTTCAAAACAGGCTATTTACTTTAGTTTTCATGCACAGACAAAAATGATGTAACATTTGTTTGTCGGACTGTCAGACTTGTGGAAAAACCATATCATCCCATCAACATCTTAAAACATGTTTGGAGGGGTCTTTTAAGTTGAATAGCCTTTCGAATTATATTAATATGATGTGAGGTTCAGTTAGCTTTGCACAGAAACAGCTACTACGGCAAATACTTTTTACTTTTATACTTGTGAGTATACATTTCAGAGCCTGTACTTTTTTTTTTTTACTTTTACTTGAATAAATAATTTAAAGCAGTACTTGTGTTTTTTTTACACAAGTAACTGTACTTCTACTTAAGTAAAGAATGTGTGTATACTTTCCAATCTCTGTAAATGACACACACTGGATCGCAGCGAGCTGCGTTCACAGGCCTTCCTCCTCCACGTAGGGCATTGTTCATCTTTGGAGGGGCGCGTTTACTAAATTGAAAGTATGTCATAACAAATAGAGGAGGTGTCTGGGTTAAATGCATGTGACTGGCGCCCATGTCATCTCTGTCACAGCAGCATCCCTTGTATTTTTAACAGGAGGATTGCGACATGGACTCAGGACAATTACTGTCAGAGCACAAGGGGTGATGTATCTGTGGCGTTATTGTGTTTGTCATCTCGACCTCTGGCTGGGACCTGATTGGTATGGCGGCCCACCTCCAGACTGCTCAGACTCATGCAGTGTGCCACACCGGTAGTAATATGTGTAAATGTGTATGCTTAAGTTACACAGGACTGAAATAGAAGCTTTCATTTGAAAATAAGATATCCATTTAAAAAAGTGACACCTGGTCTTACAAAAATGACCTGGTCTCACAAAATCTTTTAAGGTGCTTGTTGGAGGACATCACGTAACTTTATTGGTTCATAAAATGACAACACTTTTACTGAGTAAATCTCTTTTTCAGAGATATTGCATATTGCATTTCAGATATATTTTCTACCCCCCCCCCCCCCCCTCTCAAATAGCCACTTTTGTAAAAGTACATTTTTTGAATACTTTTCAAATACTGTTACAGATAGGGTTAGGGTTAGGTCTAAGGGTTAGATCTGTGTTGCAGAAGAAATCCTCACTAAATGCTGTCCCCTCACAATAATAAAATATGTGTGTAATGCAATGTAATTTACCTGCAAACTAATTGAACTTAATTGCTCCGCCTAGTTCTGTTGGGTCTCAGATTTAATGGCTTTTGCTTCATATTTTAAAGGCGTGTATTTTGCTTCTATGGTTTATGCTGAGGACATGTTTTGCCATAAATGGTAGGTGTGCAAAATTGGAGTGCAAAAGTAATTCAGCTCCTGCCATTCAAAGGAGCTGTGTCAGTTTGATTTACCTGTACATATAAACATTCACACACACGCATGCATGCACACTCGCGCACACACACACACACACACACACACACACACACACACACACACACACACACACACACACACACACCTTTGGGCCACATGTGTTTTTTTATATTCATATGGTGGGAAGAAAAAAATGTGCGCCTCCAAAATGGAGGTTGAGGGGTCATGGTGTTTGGCCAGGAGTGACAGCTCTGAAATGAAGGCATAAGTCAATCGGCTACTCTCCATACACACACTCAAGTGCAACATAGTCCCAGACACACACACACTCACACACACACACACACACACACACACACACACACACACACACACACACACACACACACATGGTTGTGGCAAGAAGGGGGCGGGTGGCAGAACAAGGCTGTGGAGGGGTGGGGAACGGGGGAGGTAGTTGGAGGAGGGGAGGTTGGGTAAAGGGCACAAGGTTACTGTGTATGTGTGTGTGTGTGTGTGTGTGTGTGTGTGTGTGTGTGTGTGTGTGTGTGTGTGTGTGTGTGTGTGTGTCTGTGTCTGTGTGTGTGTGTGTGTGTGTGTGTGTGTGTGTGTGTGTGTGTGTGTGTGTGTGTGTGTGTGTGTGTGTGTGTGATAGTGGGGAATGGGGGTAAGAAGAGCCTCACATATGAAGGTGTTTAGGATCTATGCACTCTCTCTCTCTCTTTTAGTCTCTGTCTTTTTCTGTCTTTCTCCTGTCTGTCTCTCTAAGAGCTAGCACTCCAAGTCAATGGCTGGATACACACTCTTTTAGTGACACACCTTGAACCCAAGGTCAAAGACCATGTGTGCTTCTAGACTTGCTCTCTCTCTCTCTCTCTCTCTCTCTCACTCACACACACACACACACACACACACACACACGCACACACACACACAAACACACACACACACACACACACACACACACACACGCACGCGCACACACACACACACACACACACACACACACACACACACACACCCTAGGCCGGGGTCAGAGTGTTTGTTTACATTCTATCATGCACCATCTAACAGCAGGCCTGTATCAACATTTGGGCTGCACCCTGCGTGAGTGAGGGAAACCCCCACATGGTTTAAAGTCATTGATTGATCCACATATTGATCAATGTGCCTTTCTCCCTCATCACATCATGCTTGTATTCACCTTATGCAGAAGAGACTGTCTGGCTTGAGAGACTAACAGGAAGTGTAAATACAATCGGAAGTTTCCTGTGACTCATAAACCTAGTCTGACTTATAATGTGAGTCAAATTAGGTTTGACCAGGTGAGTCAGACTAGTTTGAGCAGGTAAAACAAAAAAACAAAACAGCGTTTTGAAAAGGAAGTCTTGATGCAATGGGTTATCCCCAATAGACTGAAGTGCAATTGGTATCAATAGCGGGAATTTGAAAACAAACAGATCCTGTGAAAGGATGGAGATAGACAGATATATGGTCACAGTGGTTCTCAAACTGTGGTACGGGTACCACCAGTGGTAGTATGCGGAAGACTGTCAGGTGGTCTGCAAGATGACTGGATTGTTTTTTGTTTTGTTTTTATGCCTCCGCCAGCCATAGCCAGGCCGGAGGCATTATGGACTCGGGTTGTCCGTTTGTCCGATGTTCTTTAACGCGATATCTGAGGAACGCCTTGACGGAATCTCATCAAATTAGCCTCAAATGTCGACTTGAACTCAAGGATGAACTGATTAAATTGTGTTGGTCAAAGTTCAAAGTTCAAGGTCACTGTAACCTCACAAACGCCATTCCCAAGTTCGTTAACGCAATATCTCAGGAATGCCTTGACAGAATTTCTTCCAATTTAGCTCAAACGTCGACTTGCACACAAGGATGAACTGATTAGATTTTGGTGATCAAAGGTCAAGATCACTGTGACCTCTAATTGAACGCCATTTTCAAGCTCATTAATGCGATATCTCAGGAACGCCTTGATGGAATTTCTTCCAATTTGGCTCAAATGTCAACTTGGACTCAAGGATGAACTGATTAGATTTTGGTGATCAAAGGACAAATATTAAGATCACTGTGACCTCACAAATGCCATTTTCAAGCTCGTTAACGTCATATCTCAAGAACGCCTTGACAGAATTTCTTCAAATTTGCCTCAAACGTCCACTTCCACTCAAGAACTGATTAGCTTTTGGTGGTCAAAGTTCAAGGTTACTGTGACATCACGGCCGCTCGTTTCATGATCGTTAACGTGATATCTCAGGAACGCCTTTGATGGAATTTCATCTAATTTGCCTCAAACATCCACTTGGACTCAAGGATGAACTGATTACATTTTGGTGGTCAAAGGTCAAGGGGCCCTATCTTCGCAAAAGCGGTAATTTAGCGTTTGCACTCGTTTAACGCCGTGCGCAATGCAAATTGGGGCGGGCACAAGAGCATGCCTGTTATAATTGTACTGTGCATAGGCGTGCCACATGCCAAAGCAGGCGTTTCAGAGCTAAAATGTGGGGATAGATGGCATTATCCTATCGTCAGCTTTTATCACAAAGAGGGAAATTAATTGAGAAAACTTGTTGGACAATGAACATACGCTATTCACCTTCATAACCCGGGGGGTCATTGGCACCAGACGATCTGTCAATAAGCTCTCTCCATTTGTCTCTGTCCTCGACACGAGTGAGTCCACTCTATAACGCATGGAGAGAATTATAGCATATTGCATGCCTCGCGCAAACAGCGATCGTGACACGGGAATCTGATTGGTTTTGATTGACGTAATGCCCAGCATTGCCTGGTCACACCTGTGAATAATTCTGGTACTTAAGACCGCCCAAATCCCATTTGCGCAGACATTTTGGGGGCGCAGATGATTTTGGCATGGCTCTAATTTGCGCCTGCGGCACGTGCCGTGAACGTTTCCGCATCCCCGCCAAGAATTGCATCCCCAACATATTTCTGGGCTGTTTTAACTTAGAAATCAGGGAGGTCACGTCTACCCAGACAATTTTATCACTTTTAAACAGTTACATTTCTGTATAAATCATTACAATATGCTCCCGTGAGGTGGGGATGCTGCCGGGCGGGGGTGCAAAACTCACAAGGCACATCTTCCCTGTCTTAAGGCACGCGCAAACAGGTGCGCAAGCGCAAATAGGGGATATCGCCTGTACCAAGATAGGGCCCTTGATCACTGTGACCTCACAAACGCCATTTTCAAGCTCAGTAATGCCATATCTCAGTAACACCTCCTTGACAGTATTTATTCACATTTGTCAAAGTCTGGACAGACATGGATGTGGACTGCTCACTTGTTGGCGGAGGCATATATCCGTGGTGCGGTCTTTCCAGTTTGTTTTTGTTTGCACTGAGAATTTGGGAAAATCCACTGAAACCATTACAATGTACATCATTTATTGTGATTACTTTTGCATATATATGTGCTGAAAGATACGTCTGATTGGTATTTGGTTCAAAAAGTTGTGGAACCACTGGTCTAATAATTACGTTATATATCAGTTTAAATTAGATGAATGGACATGCTAGAGCCAATCAGAATGAAGTAAATATAATATAAGGTATTTTATGCAACATTTGTTTCCGACCATGCACTGGACGAGATGCTTATATACAAATCAGTATAAGTCAAACAGTATGCCCCCTATCTTCCCACTGGCCTTAGGCGCAAAAACTGGCGTTAAGCACAAAAAAAGCACCTTGCGCCTGCTTCGGGAAGATAGCAACATGGTTTTAGGCCCCGAAATGCGCTTTACGCCAAAGAGGCGTGGCACAGTGCCTTAAATACCGGCCTAACGATATCTTCCCCCCTGGCGTTAATTTAGCGCTTAGCGCTTTTCAAAACCAGGCCTTATTCAGTGCGCCGCGGATATTACTGTGCATATTTACGCACAGCTCTCCTCTGCCGATCTCACACTCTCTCCCCCTCTCTCTCTCCCTCTCTCACGCGTCTCTATCTCTCTCTCTCTCCCTCTCTCTCGCGCGTCAGACAGGCACAAAGACCGATGGAAAAAAAGTTGTTATATCTAGTTTTGAGCCCCTGTCATTCAGAGGCTGTTGAGCCACATGTGAAATCTCCCAGCATGCATTGAGGCTAATACATTTCAACAAGAAATATCAACCAAATCAGCCTAAATTGCCTAAAGTGGTAGATAGAAATAATGTTTATGTTCACACAACATGCAATTCTCAAACATTTCAATATTGGCCAAAATAAAACATAGAAATCCAAACACAACCCTATGTGAAACATATACAGTATGTAATCCAGGTGGTATATATATCCCTTGCAGATGTAATGTGATTTAGATGAGTCACAGCCGTAACACGGTTCTACTGTGATGTCCTACTGTGATGTCCGCTCCAATAAGACTTCTTACTTCACATTTACTTTTACAATAAAAACACATTTATGCAATGACTTTACATAATAGGCTATATTTATGTGCATCATCTGCAGCACTGGAGAAGAAAAGGTAGCGAGAGAAAACAATATCATTCTAATCTAATAAGGGCCTTTCTGTCTGTGTGGAGTTTGCATGTTCTCCCCGTGCTCCCCCAGGGGGGTTCCTCCGTATATAACCCCCCCCCCCCCCCCATCAAAAACATGCAGAAGATCAGATCGTCATCGTCATCCGACCAGTGACGACAACATCCGAAGTCGGTCCCCGGGCGCTGTACGAGAAAGCGACCACTGCTCAGTGCTCCTGGCCTGCCCCCCGGAGGAAAGGACAAAGCCAGGATGGGTTAAATGCAGAGGACAAATTTCACCGGCCACCGTCAGCATGTGTGTGTTTGTGGCCCTCCGTGCATGTGTTGATGTGTAACCGTGTGACAATAAAGACGGGCTTGTCCGTCTGAAATCGTGTTTTTTTTTTTTTTATCTGGACAAACTTTCACCAATCTAATCTCATCATGACATAGGCCACATAGGGATAGGCTATATTTTTCTAGCCAATGCGTTTAGAACATTCATTTCACTATGATCTTGCTATAGTGTAGCGTATTTACATGCTTGCAGTATTTAAACTGCAGTGAGATTGGTTTGAGAAGCATAATAATATGGAATAATATATATGGAGACAGACAGGGATGAAAGGGAGGGGGGGAGCTCAGAGCACTTTGGTCGGCTTTTCTGACCGGACTGGATCGCTCCGTGGAATTAGAGCTTAAAAGGGAAGCTTGTGATTTGTTTACTGCACTTCTCCAATGAGCAGGTTGTGCATAAGTTTACGCTTAAAAGGCGTGGTTATAATGCTTAAGGCCGCGTGTAGCGCCGACACCAAAATATCGAGTGCGCTGGTCCACACCCACTAACCTGTGCTGCGCCTGGCGCTAAGCGCAGTTTTAAGGCCGTTGCAACGATAGAGCCCCATATGTCTGCTTTGACCTATGAAAGGAATGAAGCAGGATTATTGCTTAGCAAGGGGGAACTTTTGTTGTGGTGGAGGGCCAAAATACCATTATTAAATTAAAACCCAAGCTGCTATCTTTTGTAATGTGCAATACTATTGTAGAAATGTCATAAATAAATCCTTTAATATAGTATTTCCAACATTTTTACAATATAAAATACTGTTTCATTCAGAGCGTTCTTTCAGTTGTAAACCGTCTGATGGCAATTAATTAACTATGATACAAGGCAGAAAACTTACTGTGAACAACAGAATTTTATTTCAATTAATGGATCCATATTTCCAAACAAAAATAGAAGGGCGAAAACAAACTCTCATAGAAATTTTCTGTGAAGTCATTTATAGCTTTCTAAGGTCCCAGATGGCTTTTCAAATACCAATACTTGATGCTGATACCACAGTGCATGTTGCAAATGTGAGACAGGTTGTCGAGACAAACTTGCTTCCTGGAAGAAAAAAAAACACTTAATATAATCCTAAACTAAGTCACAGTCAAAAGTCCAACCAGGATAACATTGTAACATGAACTGAGGTTGTCGGAGGTTAGTGATACATTTCTCTAAGGTATCGGTACAGTAAGCTTGAATGACACATGTGAGTTGAAGGGGCCTTCCCTACATGACAACATCATAAGGAGAGGAAAGGAAACTGCACAATGTCGAAAAAACAAAAGTGCTGATGATTTAAGTTGAACCGCCCTTTGTTCTTGCACATTGCATCATATCATATTGACACCATGCAGTGGATTTTCTGAGCTCATTTCATACTGCCTTATTTGGGCTGCAACTAACGATTTTTTCCATTATCGATTAATCTGGCGATTATTTTCTTGACTAATCGATTAGTTGTTTGGTCTATAAAATGTCACAAAATGGTGAAAAATGTTGATAACTTTCCCCCCAAAGCCCAAGCTCAAATATCTCCTTTTGTCCTGAACCAATAGTCCACAACCCAAAGATAATCAGTTTACTGTCATAGAAGACTAAAGAAACCAGAAAACATTCACATTTAAGAAGCTGGAACGTAATCTTGCTGGATTCACGGGAGATCATGAGATCAAGATCACACGACAAATCCAACTTGCCACACTCCAATCTATTGGTTTGAATCTGAACCGCCAGTGCTTCACACCAATCAGCGTCCTATGAGGCAGCTACGGGCGGGCTTTAGTGTGACGCCAGCGAGAAGCGAGCCGTGATAGACGTGATAGACAGATGGTTCATCCAATCACCTGCCAGGTATTTTTTGAAAGTGCCTGTCCTTTGAAACGGTTTCCTGAGCAACTTGTTCCCAGATGGTTATGTGAAAACAAACCATCTGGCAGTGTCAGGTTAGCTGGAAGGAGATAATTTGTTTTCTTAAATATTAGTCTAAACGATTCATCGATTATGAAAATAGTTAGCAATTAATTTTCTGTCAATCGACTAATCGTTGCAGCTCTATGCCTGATGTTTGTATATTTTTTCTCCTTTTGTTTGACAGTGCGTGAGTTGCTTTCCTCTCCCGACATGACATTAGGAGGACATAAAACCTGTTATAACAGGTAACAAGAGATTATGGCACAGTCATAAGATAAATGCTCAGTGACAAAATCTTTGTTCTAAGGCAAATACAGCTAGTTTTACAAAATGCACCCCCAGTTCAAAATGTCCAATATTCGGTCCACAGCTTTTGTCCACTGTCGTTAAGTGAGGAACTGACAATCATGAATGTAAAACAATGAAAAACAAGAATGCGTTGTCGTTCCTATGATAACATTATGTAGGAGTTATAATGGGTCACTTGAATAAGTAAAAAGGTAGCTAGAATGGCAGAGGGGTTGCAAGAATCTAGCAGTGCTGTGATTTTGTGGTGGTGAATAAGTGTAGGTTCTGTCTCGTTTGGTTTTACAATGCAAGTGCCTAAGCTTTTATATATTGATTTTTTTTAACTCCCTCTCCCCCTGAGACCTAGATAGATACAAGTAAAAATTCAAATTATAGACAAACCAAAAGTTACATTTTCATCACCAACACTACCACAAAAATATTCCAAACAATATGCATTTTTTCAGCTTTGGCACAGGTCAATGATAAGTTTAAATTTTGCCCGTTGGTGAGATGGGTTTGTCTTTTTGTCCTTACACTGATATTGGCATGTCTGTCTGGCTCCCCACACTTGAACCTGAGCTTTTCCCATTGACCCCTAATATGCTATAGATGCCTATGAATCAATGATATACATATGGACACAATCATGAGTTTTCTCTCCATATAAACAGTGCTAATACACACAATAAACATGTTCTCTGCAAAAGTCCAAGACATTTTGGCATTTGTCTTTTTTTAATGGCTTCTGGTTTTCTTCAACATAAAAATTAGTAAATAAACAATGGGCCTTGTTCGGTTGGTTGTAAAGTTCTATTGGCAAAGCCCTTGCTCAATGTTCGCCATACTGGACATAGCCACTGTAAATGAAGCTATAGCACCGACAATAAAGCAAATGTTTTGTCTTTTGCTGCCCTGTTTGGGGTTTGAGACTGACTGACATCTTCAGTGAGTCCAACAGACCTGCTGGTGAACTGCGCAATAACCTGTTCTACCAACCAGTCCATCTCACGTCACATCTCACACATAGAGTGCACCGTCATCTGAAGGACTGCAATGGGCCACCAAGTCTCTGCATTGGCCACAATCCCTTTGAGAGGAGGTGGATGATTGGCTGGCTTCTCTAACTGGGACGCTGAAGTGTGGTATGGTCGGTCTGGGCGGAATGGTGAGGGAGAAGCTTCTTCAGGGAAAGTTGAGAAGTTGAAGACAGAGGGGAAAGGGAAGGATGGATGGATGAGTGGGTGAGTACTGAGTAGTCAGATGGGCGTTCAGCCTGAATTTCTTCAACTTCCTCTTCTCCGTCTCAGGGCCCGTTCTCGTTGTAGTGGAGGGAGATGGGCCGGTCGCGCTGCACAGTGGGCATGTAGGGCCAATTGTAGCTGGAGCCCGATAGCAACATGTCGCGAAGCAGCGTCTCGATGGGCGTCTTGCCCACCAGGCGCACGAAAAACAGTTGCTCGATGACCGGCGAGGAGACGATGCGCAGCGAGGGCAGGCGTAAGAGGAGGCGTCCGAAGCGGTTGGGCTGGCTGGGGTACTGGTTCCTTACGTACTCCTCCAGGGCACACTGCGACTTCTCCTGGATGCTCTCCACATGGGCCACGTCTGACAGCCCCATGGCATCTAGAGGGAGGGAAGATAAAGTACAGATGAGTTATAAATAGAAGTCTTATGGTGTCTGAAAGGACTCTGATATGATATGATGTATGATATGATACAACTCAGTGCTGCTGATTCTCCACACAACAAAATTCACAATAGAACATTACAAACATTAATGGTAGTAGTAGTGAGAAAATACACTGGGGCTGTGTCGACAGGAAGCATTTTCTTCAGGTCAGAGTGCTTCAGAAATCATGTCCAGAGCGCTTCCAACACGCACAGACACAATGCACGCAGAGCGCTTATTTTGTTGCTGTCAGAAAAAGTGACATTGATGAGCAGCGTGCCTCCATAAAAGTTGAAATCTTCCCTACTTGAGGCGCCCACAGCGCTCCGCCCAAAAAAACTAGCACTTGCCCTGGGAAGGGCAGTGCACCTAGCGCATTCTTACCATTGAGAATGAATTGCAGAAATGCGCTAGCAGCTCAATCAACTGCTTCATCTCGACACAGCCGCTAATATAAGCAGCACCCATGGTACAAGAAATTGATTGAACATTTGAATGAAGATGAAAGTTACGATCTGATAAAAGCCACTTCAATCATGGAAGGGAGATGTATATCAGCCATTCCCAATCTGTGGGCCGGGGCCCACTGGTGGGCAATGAAATAATTTGCAAAACATTACAATCTCTGTGAAAAGAAAAATTTAATTATTATTATGTATGTGAATGCATTTGTCCATTGCTGAATGATACCGTCAATTAGGCTATTCGTTAATTAGCCTATTGCAGACAGCCCCTCACATTTAGTTTCTGATTTCTGTGTGGTGCTGATGGACAGCTCCTTTTATCGTTAAAATAAAAAGTGCTCTGAGAACGCATTATTTGGCCTCCGTACTCCGTACATTTTTGAAATTGTCCAGTGGGCCATGAGTTGGAAAAGGTTGGGAACCGCTGATGTAGATAATAGGGAGGAGTCAGGTCAAAGTAGGTTTTTCAAGCAATGAGACAACTGAGGCATGGATTGTGGAACAAAAACAGGGTGAAATTCAAGTCCTCATTTTTTGTTCTCTCAGTGTAGGTGACAGGGATTTGGCAGTGAATTAGATAGCATTGACCTATAGCTTCTAGAGGTAGGGAGAGAAAGTACAGTTGACTTTGTGTCTCTTTAGTGCTCTTTGTACTTTACTGAAGAGAGGATAAAGAGACAAGCTGATAGCTGATGGCATTTTTTTTTAATAAAAAATCCCCAAACCCAGAGGAATGTGGCTGAAACTTGTAGAGGTCAAGGCTGTCTGCTCCACCCCTGTGGTGTGTGGTCACAGTGGCCCCCGAGCGCTCCCTTTCCCCCAGCTGGAGAAGTTCATGTTCTGCCTTCCACCTCCTCACACCTCCCCTCCCCTCCCCTCCCCTCCCCTCCCCTCCCCGCCAGCCCCCGCCCGGGCGCGAGTCTCGCACAACCGGGAGAGAGTGTTACGCTGTGTTGCGATACTTTTCACACCCTCTGTGTGCAGGGGAGTGCACGGGGGATTTAGCAAACGAGGTCAGGGATGTGTGAACTCAAAACAAAGGCACATTTGACTGTACTCTGCCACATACTGTACATCTGACTGTACTCTGCCACAAACTGTACATCTGACTGTACTCTGCCACATACTGTACATCTGACTGTACTCTGCCACAAACTGTACATCTGACTGTACTCTGCCACATACTGTACATGTGAGTGCTGCTGCTCTCTGGCTTTGTCCCCTGAATGAACCCTCATTTGTAAGACAGGCTTTCTCGGGTGATTTCCTTTAGTGTGCTAAAGCACCGGGCCGTAGGTTTGAACCTGTCACCTTGCATCGCAGGACCCCTTTGTCATCTAACACTTTGATCTGTCCCCTGTGTAAACCCTGCCCTGCTGAGCCTCAGCTCCACGCAACAAAAGATTTAATTTACCTCATATTTTAATCGACTGTGTTAAACGCGCCGCACCCCCAGCGACCACTATTCTCATCATCCCGGGTGAGTAATAACTCCCAGGTCAGCTGTATTTTCCTCCACTAGGGGGGCAGCTGGACAGTTTTTTTGTCGGACGCCATTTTGGCTCCTGCGTGACAAGACGGTCACTGCCTGGCTGGGATTAGCAGAGCTGTCCGTGCGTCTGAACCCCCTTCGCGTGCCAAAGCGACAGCTCTGTGGGCGTCCCTCCACACTGAGTACCATGTTCTTTTGTCTGAGCCTTGGGCACACACAGGGTCATCTCGGGTGAGGGATCAGGGTGGCAGGACTGAGATGCCCTGATGTGGGTTGATGGGACTGGGTTTCAGCGGGGAGAGGAGGGAGGGGTCTCGGAGGGCGGAGGTGAGAGACGATTGGTGTTTGTCTCAGATTGTTAGCTCACCCTACCAGTGGGGTCTGTGAGTGTGTTTGTGCGCGTCTGCCTCTGTTGGTATATCCAACTTGCTTTGTGAGCAATATTTGGACGTGTATATGGGAGTTTGTCTTCTATCGTGACTTGTCTCGTTTTTTGCAATGTGTCCACGAGTGCACATGTCTGCCCGCACACAGGGAAGTCACATGGGATGCTCAGGGCAACAGGGGTTATGTAGGTCACGGCCGGGACTGTGGCGAATCCTCCTTCTCACTGAAACCCACCATACATAATTCAACCCCCCGTGGTGGGGGGGGCAGGGGGCCTGGGCTGCGTGGTGGGGCAGGGGTCCTGGGGCCTGGGCTGCGTGGTGGGGGCAGGGGGCCTGGGGCCTGGGGCCTGGGCTGGGCTCAGGGTTGGGTTTGGGGAGCCAGGAGGGAGGAGGGAGGAGGAGGGTGGATGACTGGTTTCAATAATAGATGGGAGCGTGAAGGAGAAAGAAATGAGAAGGGAGAGGTGGATCCAAAGCCACCCACATGGAAGAGAGCTTGATGCTGAAACTAGGTACACGCAGAGTGAATCTGACAAGCCATGCACGGGAGAAAAGGGGATAAGTGCAGTAAACACAAGGGCGAGAGACACCTCCTTGGCTTCCTCGCCATCCGTTTCCCCGTGGGTCACAAGGCATGATCTCTCATTGAAGTATCGCAGACCTGACAGTATTTTGGCTGGCGCTGGAGCCCAATGACTACAGTGTATGGATAAGCCTCACCACGGTTTGTGTATAAGCAGGATCAAAATAATGCCAATGCCATGGATCATCCTCAAGATACAAACAAAATTGTTATAGTGGAAGATGATGCACCACTGTCAGCATTTGTGGTTCAATTCCCGTGATACTGTGAAGTGCCATGGAAAGAAATTATCCTTATCCTAGACAACATAGTATGATGGACTCAAAAAGAAGATGATAGGCGATGTCAATTATGGTTGTCAGGGGGCAATTTGAAGTGGATTGAGGCTGCTGCATCCCTCTAATTAATTAATTAGCTGAGGTGGTGGGAAAAAGTGAAAAATAACAAGAAAAAAAGAAGAAGAAAACATGCTAGCACAAACTACATTTAGAAAGTGTAAACAGCTATTTATGTTAGCCTGGCATGCTGATAGCCATGTTGAGTTTTTAGATACGTTGCTATCTCCGGCATTAACAGACTGTAAAATGGTAAGAATTTTAAACTTTGTAATGCTAATGCAGACTTTTATTATTGCTAGCATGTTAGTAGAGTACATGTCCTGTCTGATTAATACGGGGCTATCCCTATTTAAGTACAGATTTTGGGTGGAAATGTAAAGACATCAATTTAACTTGCCAGTTACTGACAATCATAAATTCAGTGATCGATGTACACTACAATTAACAGCCACATATAGCAGTTGAGGTGTAGCCGATGATGTTATGATGACATTGACAACAAAAGGTTGAACACCAGAAACATTTATTTGACTAAGACAAGCAGCTACACATAGGGTCAATAACTGCCCAGTGTTGGGCTGTAGCTTAGCTACATAGCTTAACTACATTTCTCAGTAGCTTGGTGGTAGCTTCACTACTTTTGAACCAAGTAGCTTTTTCAGTAGCTAAGCTATTTATAGACCCAAGTAGCTTGTAGCTTCCCGCAAAAGCTACAAGCTACTCGCCAGAGAAAATCTATGGGCAAAGCACGCAGTGGAGATTTCTGCTGCGGTTTGGATTAAACAGGAGGAGACATAGCATTATGTCAAGTGTGCCTGTGTAGCCAATAAAGCACTTCCAGTTCCATTATGACGGACAACAAGTGTTGTTGTCTCATCCTTGCTTTTTAGCATCCTTGCCTCTCTTGCAGCAAGACCCGGCACTACTCTGCCTCTGATTGGGTTGGGTTTAGGCAATGAAGACTGACGATTGGTTAAGGGAAGGGCAAAATATGTCATGTGCTGGCGAAGTCACATCAGCAACAAACTTTGAAAGATGGCAGAGCCAGAGGGAGCCACTGGCAGTGATGAAGAAGACGTTCAGGTTTTATTGTCTGTTTTTGAATATTGTGCCAGTGAGAGCTGCAGTGTGTTTTATAATATAATAAACAATCAAAATTAGATTTTTTTTTTGCCTGCCGATTTGTTTGGTGGAAAGTTGTTCTTTGACATGAAGTTGATTAAATGTGAGACAAAAGTAGTTTTGATGTAGCAAGCTGCTTTTGCCATGTTGCTCGTAGCTTAGCTTGCTACATTTCTCTGGGGATAGCTTCAATGTAGTTTAGCTATATTTAATCGAGAGTAACTGATAGCTTAGCTTACTACATTTTCCAAGTAGCTTGCCCATCACTGTAACTGCCTATTATGAGTGAGCGGTCAAGTTTCGGTCAAATTCATGGAGGGAACTGACTAGTAGGGGAGCAGGCTGTAGTACTACTGTAGCAGTTACATGTGGAGCCAATGAGACAATATCTAGCAGGTCACATCCTGGGCAGGCTCAGTGGAGGTGAAAAGGCTGCGGGTTAAGTACAGTTGAATTCTCGTGTGAGTGAGCGGTGAAGTTGGGGTCCATTGCACCAGAAGTAAAGAATGTTACATGGAGGCGAAAGGTATTAATCAAGTAAGGGTCAAACTATAGCCTATAGAGAATGATGGACAGGGATATAGTTCTCTGCAGGTCTGTGAGATACCTGACCAGTTGCTCTGTTGTATAATATATGAAGAAGAATGCCCCAACAAGAAGCGACTATCATGTTCTTGGCAAACTGCAGCTATGGTTTAGTACTGCTGACAGTCTAATGTTAGTTAGCCAAAATACTTGGACTTTCCCACACTGCTTTGCTAACTCTAGATACTCAATTTGCTGCAGAGAGAGAGAGAGAGAGAGAGAGAGAGAGAGAGAGAGAGAGAGAGAGAGAGAGAGAACATGCATAGTTACTGCAATTATAATGTCCTGTGTGGATTTGTAAGCTAGCAGTAACCTGCAAGCCAGCTGGAGAAATGTCTTGCTGGGAACGCTAATAATAGATCAGATGGTTGCATCTGAGCTAACATCAGAAATAAACACATTTATTTGAGATTCAGAACTAAACAAATGTAAGTTTTTGTGTGCTTGGGCACACTCGGGCATTTTGAAAGCAACATGGAATTTGTATTCTATTACCACAAAAAATCAGGGATGGGCCTACATAGAACAGGAAATAGAGCAAAAGGCAGGAAACTGGAATCCCTAGTGGTAAAGAATGAGACTCTCAAAAACAAAACAAAACAAAAGTGAAGAGTCGAAAAAAGAAAGACTTTGTATCAGTAGCGGCTCGTGCATTTTTGTCCGGTGAGGGCTATATATAGGCCTGGACGATGGGGTTGAAATCAATATAATCATAAGGATTCTTCTCAATATCAATATCATATGTTTCACGTATGCAAAATCAGTGTTCATCTCATTGAACTGAATGGTGATGTCAAACAAACCTTATATTTTCAAATAATATTCCTGCCATAGCTCATTTGATCAGTTTTTAAGTAACATTTGCTTGTCATCATCAATTTAGACAGCAAAAATGTCACTATTAAAATAACTTCATATCATCACGATGATTCCACTGAAAGACAACAATAATAGGCTATTGAATTATCGTCCACTCCAGCCCTAAATCAAGCAAGTAGTAACGGACGTTACTAGCTACTAGAAACGTCTGAAAAAGACCCGAGTGTATTTTCTTCCTCTGTCTGTAGCCTGTTGTTTAATGGCGAGCTCAGGGTGATCTGGTCCAAGCTCTTTCACTCGATGCTTCTCCTGTAAAGTCTGTCTCTCAAACGGCGTCGTTTTGAGTGACTTCACAGAATTTTCTTTCTCCATTCTTGCGAAACGTCTTTTGTGTTTTATGGCAGTTGAAAACAAATTTCTTTGCTTCGCGCGCGTGCTGCAGGGAGACAACAAAGCCGTCGGCGTGGGACTGCTACTCTCTGCTACTAGTGTTTATATATACTGCGTCGCTACCCATCTACGTAGCAGCCTAGCCTACGTCACGACACTCACTCTACCTGACCCCACCTCCACCCGGTCGCTAGATACGTGCGCCCAGAGCCCACCCAAATCCCTTTGTTTTTGAGAGTGAACAGCGCATGTGCAACTACACAGATCCTGATACTCTAATGATCTGCACTGGTGGAAACCGGAAGTAAACCGGAAGTTCCCGGACGGCGTCCGTAGCAATTCGGTGCAAGAAAATATTGACCCAAAAACAGTACACATGTAGATAATTATGAATCTACATATTTATTGCAGATTATATACTCACTATCTAATATTCACCTCGCTCATAAAAAAATATATATAACGTTTTATTTCCCTCTTCTTCATGTGGATATTTACTGTCAATGATGTGGATACAGTAGGTGGGGCGGCGCCCTGGCGCCCTCTAGTGGCCGGCCACTACTGCTTTGTATGAAGTTAATATATTATTGTATTCGATGGTTGTATCATGCGTCGGAGATAAGGATGTGATAAAGATGTGAGTTTACCTAGGCTGCGTTTAAAGTAGCCTGGCTATTGGCCATATTTCTCTTAAGGTCTAATTGAAGTTAAGCAGTTTAAATGTACTTTTAAACCCCTCCCATTGTCAAATAAACCAATTAACAGAATATTCCCGCCTACAGAAAGCACAGTCCATCTGCCATCTACAGTAGCTCCTCCATCTTTGACTGAGCAGTTGCTTACATGGGAAAGAAATTGAATGTTTTGTGTTGGCATCAAAATCTACCCAACATCCTGTGGGAGTCCGAGTTTGTACAGATGGTGAAAACCAAGTAAAAGGAATAAGAATCGGAGTAAGCCAAACATCTTAACCCTGTTTCTCATAATTGGAACATGAGCTTACCCGGCTTAAATTATGACGTTTAAATGTGTCAACCTAAAGCAGGTTACTGGAGTAAGCAGGTTAGGAACAGACGTCTCTGTGCATGTAAACGTAGCCGTACTGTCTCTAAGGAGATGTCACTTTTGCACTTCAGGGTCAATATGCATGGATGCATTGTGCGTCACTCCAGGAGCCAAATCAGTAACCAGGCCAGTACAGTATATCAGACTCCTTTAGTCTGATAGAGTGAAAATGGCCATAAAATGCCCCCCGCCTCCAAACATCTTGTTTCAACTAAATTATGGAAACAATTTTATACCCCATCAAACTCCTGTTTTCTTGTTTCCTTTAATAAACTGTTCTCATCTTGCTCTATGACAGCAACTCCCAACCTTTTCCGACTCATGGCCCACTTGAGAATCTCAAAAATGCAGAGGCAAAATAATGGATTCTCAGAGCACTTTTTATTTTAACAATAAAAGGAGCTGTCCATCAGCACCACACAGAAATCGGAAACTAAAAGTAAGGGGCTGTCTGCAATAGGCTAATTAATGAATAATTGATTACAAATTAAATAATGGTATCATTCAACAATGGAGGAATTCATTCTCATACATAATAATAATTAAATTTTCTTCACAAAGATCATAATGTTTGCAAATGATTTGGCGGCCCACGTGCAAAACCGCCGTGGCCCACCAGTGGTCAGCGCACAGGTTGGGAACATTGACTGTATAGAATGGACAGGATATGAGCTCTCTAAAAGTGAAGCCAAAACATCTAGATCGCCGCCCTGGTGGTCAGTCCCAGTATAGGTCACAAGTCCCACCTCTGCCATGTTAGTGGATGGGAAATTAACCAAAATAAACAATCAAAGTAGAGGTCAAATATTTGTTTTCTTACCAAGGATGTTTTTATATTAAGGTTAAGGTTAAGTTTATTTCATATGGACATCACAGATCATTGGAGAACAACAACCAGATACATAGTGTTAAGTGTTTATAGCGGAATGCTAATTTTCAACACCTGTCCACAGGCGGCTTTTACATTAAAATACACCCCAAAAGACATACCCAAAAACAAACATAATCAAATGTAAAAACACATGAGTAAAGCCATACATACAAATGTATAACACAATACAGACATAATACACAGAGTACCACCAGAGGTCTACAAGGGTATTAAGTGTGAGAACACAGTTGTTTCTCTTTTAACCATGATTTAATACCCTTTTTAAAAACATTAAAATCGTTAAAAATATAATTTTAGGTAGTTATTATCATACTAATGTATGTTCAAGTATTCATTTTTCGGATAAGTTTGTTTTTAAGTAGTTATTTGATGGCATAAAAAGGGGTGATTGACAGCTGTGACAGCCAGTCTCAAGCTGTCACTGGCAGCTCCTCTCATGATAGCCCTGGATACTTGTGTTCCGGAATAGCAACAGATGGACCATTGACTGGTTAGGACGGTCGAGGGGGGCGGAACCTGCACTCCGGTCCCATCCACCAGTCACTACTGCGTACTGCGCAGACTCTGGTTCCAAAATGGAGCAGAATCTGGGGTATTTTGGCCTCACTATCACATACTGGTAGGAGGTGGAGACATGTTGCCCATATTTAATACTGTATGTCAGTGGTTGGGAATGGCTCCTCTATGAATATGTGTATGATTCCAGCTTACCGGATGTGAAGAGCACAATGGACTTGAGGCAGGAGTACTCGGCCGTGTCGACCTGCAGGGCCTTCAGCTTCTCCACCTGCTCTTGGAAGACGCGGATGTGGTCCATGAAGGCGACCACGCGCTCTGCAGACATGGGCGAGGCGTGCAGCCCGGCCGCCGCCAGCAGGGGAGCCACATGCAGTGGCATGGAGCACTGCGCTGCGTTCAGGACAAACAGCTCGCTCCATGACATGCGCAGCAGCGCCACCTAGTGCACAGGAGGAATGGATTGGTTATTACAGAGGAAATTATTATCTCTGCAGAAGAGGTAAGTGTTAGTTTATCTGTCTGTCTATCAGCAAGATATCTTCAGAAGTTATTCATGGATTTCCATAAGAATTGGTGGACAGATAGACGTGGCCCAATTTATTAGATTTTGGTGGCGATCTGGATTTGGGAATCCAAAATGAGTACAAAAGGAAATGACATGAATGACAATCTGCATTTCAGCGAGAGAGAAATAAATTGTATTTTACTGTCTACACCAGCGATACATTTTAATCCCAGGTCTAAATGCCATCCAGCTACATCAGAACCAGATACACTCTGGACACAAGACACATGTTAATGTCTGATGTAAAGGCAGACTTTTCTCAAAAAGAAATATATTATTTTGGGGGGGCATTTTGCCTTTATTAGACAGGACAGTGGGCAGACAGGAAAGGTGGGGAGAGAGAGAGGGGATGACATGTGGCAAAGGACCACGGGTCGGCCGCATGGAAGACTAGCCTTTGTGGTACGCGTTCTACCAGGTGAGCCACCGGGACACCCCAAGGCAGACTTTTTAGCAAATTGAATTACTATTCATCAAATTAAGCATCACCAAGACTGGGTTTATACAAGAGTACTAGTACACAACAATGTGCATGATACAGTAGCACTTATCTAGGGAGATAAGTTAATACATGTTGACATGACGTTAATGATATATTAATGAGATGGTACAGCTATAGTATGAAATATTTGTGATAACTATGTCTGACAAAAGCCTGAATAGTGTGACGCGTGAAGTGGATATTTATAGGTTAGGTTACGTGCCAAGACATTACAGCTGGGCTAAATCTAGGCTACATGTGAACTGACATCAGGCCTATGAATACCTATCGGCCTACAGTGAATAATACATGTTTCCTTTTTACATGCCACTGTGAAGATTAAATCATTTTAATATGGAATAAAAACAAAGTCAATGTGTTTTTCATGGTTTACAGGCCCAATCCTTAATAAACAGGAGGTATCATGATAAATGTTTCCCAGAAGTTATGTCTATAAATCATAGTCTTTGAAAACAAATTGATATGGTGGGCTTTCATTGGTTTATAGCTTTTTTGTTTTGTTTTCATTCAGAGGTGCAGTAAAATAAAATAAAAATCAATTTAATTGATGCCTTTATGTTTTGTCTTCTGCACCTACAGCAGCCAAGCTTGTCTGCATACAAAGTAGCTGCTGTAAGAGTTATCACTTAGTGTGGCTAGTCAATCTGGCCGAGGGTGACTTCAAGAAAAAGAACAAAATAAAATCTATTGTTTTCTATAAAATAATCATGTATCTATCTGTAACTCTTGTCTATATTGTATTTTTGAGTGAAAATTCAATAAATAAATAAGTTGCTGGTCAAGTATTTGTAGGTCCCATTAACCGTCTAAAAATATGGACAAAGTCAGCGTGACATCACTCATTGGTTTTTGGGCTCCTGTTGCCATCTTAGGGTCCTTGCGCAGCTCGCATGAGACTGCACAAGACGAGGGGTTTCCCACAGAGCCGCAGCTCCGCCTGCTATTGGTCCGTGATCGGCAAGCTGCGCAATCACTGGACAGGCGACCTGTCAATCACCCCCAAAACATAGTCTTTTGTATCGTCTATTTTACTCTAGACAGGTGAGTTATATAAAAATTCACCCCCCATACAGTTGTTATGAAAGGTGAAATTAGCTATAGGCCAGAGTTTTGTTTTGAACCAGGCTGTAAACATGCTTAACCATGTTACAAACTTGGGACATGGGGTGAACAGGGAACGACTCCCTTTTGGATACTGCCTCAAGTGGCCATCCGAGGAACTACAGCTTTCAGTATCACTTCCGCAGCTTCCTCTGTCGAAGCCCGAGTTAGCCCACTGGTAGTTCCATGTAAATTCTAGTCAGGAACTGAGGCGGCCAGCTCACCTGGTCCATGAGCTGCAGATCAGGGAAGAAGGGGATGTTCTTGGCCCACTCCACAGCGCTGAACAGCAGCCTGGCTGCCAGCTCGCAGATGTTCTCAATGCCCATTAGGTTATTTCCCTGCATGCACTGAGCACCATAGCGGGACGTGGGGTAAGGCTCTGCGCGCAGCAACAGAGAGATGAAGCCAGACAGGTAGGGCTGGCCGTTGTACGGGTCACTGCCATTGGTCAGGTACTGTCCCGGGCTGGTCTGGGAGTTTGACATACGTCCTCGCTGGACAGCTGATCGGAAACAAGACAGAGAGACAGGTGGGGTTAGAATTCAGGAGCTTAAGATGAGACACATTGAGAAATATGAGCATACACGAACTTTAATCTTTTAAGTTTTAATATATGAATATGTCACTTTTTTCCAGAGCTAGTTAACCTGACGTGCCAGATGGTTTGTTACACAGAACCATCTGGGAACTTTTGTTTGGAAAAGGGCAGTTTCAAAACATACAGCTGATTGGATGAACAAGCTGTCTGTCACCATCTATCACAGGCTAACTTCAACCACTTAAGACCGCCTCCTCCTCCCTCACCACTGGTGGTTTGCATTCAAACGCGTATGTGGCAGCATGGCGTGATGGCTTTCTCACGTGATCTCGTGAATCCAGCTGCCTCTCAAGGTTAAGATAGCCACCACTTGTACAGTAGCACACAGTAAAAGTCTGAAGCTTCTCAAGGTTAAGATAGCCACCACTTGTAGCACACAGTAAAAGTCTGAAGCTTCTCAAGGTTAAGATAGCCACCACTTGTAGCACACAGTAAAAGTCTGAAGCTTCCCTGTCATCAGTTCCTCATTACGGGATAAAGCGCTAACTGTGATTTAGCAGGCCTGCTACCACGACATGCGATAAACCAAAACCTGGTTTACATCCTATGGCCTCTGTACTGTCTCAGAGGAAAAGCATGAAAGGCACACGTACTGCTGCCTAGAGACACATCAAGTCCTGCTGGAGGAGACAAAGAAGGGAGAGGAGACGAGGGGAGGGAACAGGAGGGGAGGGGACAGGAGAGGAGAGGAGAGGAGAGGAGAGGAGAGGAGAGGAGAGGAGAGGAGAGGAGAGGAGAGGAGAGGAGAGGAGAGGAGAGGAGAGGAGAGGAGAGGAGAGGAGAGGAGAGGAAATGAGGGTGAAGGAGGCAAATGGGGCATGGTGAATGGCTGGGGGGGGGGCGTGACCCAGCAGGATCTGGGGGAGTAGGGGTCAAAAAGTGCAGAAAACAGAGAAATTTGTCTGACTCTAAATATGTCAGCACGTCTTCTCAATGGAGCAATGCAGCCATGGAAAATGGCCAGGCCAAGGCCACTCTCCATTGCCGCCGTGCATCAATGAGTAATGACAAGCAGCAGCCGGTAAAGATATAACACTTCTTCACACCTACATATATATGCACACACACATACATACACACACACACACACGGATGCATGCACGCATGGCACACACACACACACACACACACACACACACACACACACACACACACACACATGCGTACACAGTCACCTCCACCCCCCTGCTGCCAAATGGCTCAGCCATAGGCGAAAAGGGCACACAGAGGCCAAGCTCTCGTGCACACACACACACACACACACACACACACACACACACACACACGCCCAACCCCCTCGTGTAGAGCCGATGGTGATGCGGCAAGCACTCAAAGGCCCATTTGGAAAACACCTGTTCAGTCATCCCCACTGTCTGACTAATAACTCCATCTACTGTTACACACAGGGCGAGAGAGAGGGGGGGGGGGGGACACACAGGGCGAGAGAGAGAGAGGGGGGGGGGGGGGGCAAAGAAAATGCAAGAGCAACCCACTCACCAAAATAAAACGTTGGCATTTGACATGTCTGAATACCTAGCCTATACAATATCAACATAAAAAAAGCTTCTAAAATTTGCCATTTGCAATCTCAAGGTAAATTTGAAATAAAACACTGGTTAATTTGAAAAACTCGTTGCCTAAAAGCAAATAAAACTATTTTGATGATGTTTAGGTAAGTAAAGCAACTTGGTTAGGGTTAGACAACAAATCAACTTGGGTAGGGTTAGGCAACAAAGCAACTTGGTTAGGGTTAGGCAACAAAGCAACTTGGGTAGGTTTAGGCAACTAAAGCAACTTGGTTAGGGTTATGGTTTGGGTTGGGTTTAAAAGCAAAAGTAAAAATGAAAGATTCAGCTCCGCCAATCAGACCCCTTCACCCTTATGCGCCAGTGACCTACTTCAACATGAAACAGACTCAAAGACGTGTATGATGTTAATATTCACGTATGTGGAAACGTGATATGCAACGTATTTTGATTCAGAAATGTTCATAATCTACATTTCCGTGGATTCTAGAAACGTAGGGTACAATGCCTACATTTTATTCTGGCGACTGCACTGAAAATGCAGAAGGGAGGGGGGCACTGTGCAAGAAGAAAATAGGTAAAAGGGTGAAATGGCAAGATAAGGTGGAGAAGGTGAGAGTGTGAGGTGATAAGTTCAGAAAAGGGAGATTGTGGGTGGGGGTGGGCAGGTGTGGTGTCTTCAGTAAGCCTGAATATAGCATGAGATGAGGCTGGAGACAGAGAGGCTGGTTTATTTACATGAAGAGACAGGTGGAGAGAAGGAGGGGGCAAAACCTCACTTTAGAAAATACTTTTCAACTCGGCATCACCTGTCACCTCGGACGCAGCAGCTGTGTCAACTGAACGTCCAAAAAAACGAGAGGTCAAATCACTCAAAAGCATCATGGTGGAAATGCCATTAATTCTGGCCCGTCCACCGCATAGAAAAAATACCAACGAACAAAAGGTGTTGACCTAAAAATACTAGTTTTCCCAGTGAACTCGTGTCAACCCGTGTTCCCGGAAAAGAATGTGGTCTCCTTTGGCAAACAACACAGTCTCGCTCGGCCGAGCTATGAAGAGGTGTTGCCTGTCACAAAGACAACCTTGCACAACGGGACATTCCTTGTCACTCGCACTCCAACGGCTCTCGTCTCTCACTTTGCAATGAACAGATGTCTTAGCTTAGCACATGGCTTTCTTAGCAACATTCCACAAATAAAAAATAAATAAATAAACATAACAAAAGAGAGCATTTTGAGGAGCAGGGATGGAAGGTGTCCTGTGAAGCTCAATGGTCAGAGCAAAGCACTGCAGCTGCCAGGGTTAAGGGTTCAATTCCTACAAGGGTCACTAATGCTAAAAATGTGTTCAGTCAAAGTAGTCTAAGGCAGTGGTTCACAACCTAGGGGCCGGGACCCCCAGGAGATCACAAGATCATTCATGGGAAAGTTATTTCTATCATACAAATTCATGATCAGGTCTATTTTCATGTCATTTTCTCACATTTTTGCCTTTTCTTGTGATATACTTACCGTAATCGTTTTCAGCCTCTAGCTCTTACATTTGAAAGTCACCATTCACTTCAATTGTTTATGAGAATGCTGTAACTCTGTTTCCCTGAAAAACTGCACAAATGTTTTGTGGACTAAGAAACTTCACGCGTCCTTCCATCGGCATGGGGGTGAGTAGATAATGACAGAATTTTCATTTTTGGGTGAACTTATCCTTTGATGTCAAATGAAACAACCTGAAAGTGGAAAATCATTCTCTGGTTGGACTGTCTTTGACAGGAGATCACAAGTAGGCATTGCTTCATCTTAAGAGGTCACAAGGCAAAAAGGTTGAGAACCCTAAGGTGCTTTGACTAAAAGCATGCACCAAGCAGCATATACCGTATGAATGTCAATTATACAAAACTGTTACAGCCAATTAAAGATGTAATGCAGATGTAATTGCACCGTGCGCGCTGATGTGCAACTCCATGACTTTTCCCTGCCTCGCCATAACAAAGTCTTCCATGCGATTCCATGACCTAAAACTGTCATTCCTTCCCGGACTGTTACTAATGTTCTTCAGCTCAGAAAAAGTTCCACAGGGGTGAACAGTCTGGTTTCCAGATAAAAACAGCTGAAAACCACCAACTAATGCAATGAATGTGTGAACCACGTTGTGAAATACACTCTGGTATATTCCTGCAAGTGACCTACTGGTAAAATCCCCTGGTGTCCCCTGACATTCCCAGAAAATGTATCAAATGTTATTCCAGAAATTCCATGATGAGTGTGTAACAACCCGGTAATGTTACTGATTTCCAAATAGATAAGAAGATATTAATCTGGTCTCTTATTGATTAGTGGTTAATCCTACAGACGGCAAATCTACTTGATCCACTTGACTTGTCAAAAGCCTCATTGTAGCTGGCTCGTGGCTGAGTGGCTGAGCACTTGAGTACGTCTGACTGAAGACACATTGCTCTCTCTATTTCCTGGCCCACAGCTGGCCCATGAGACAAACAGAGAGAGAGAGAGGGATGTGGAGAGGAGAGATCAAGAACAGAGAGAGAGGGATGTGGAGAGGAGAGATAAAGAACAGAGAGAGAGAGAGGGATGTGGAGAGGAGAGATAAAGAACAGAGAGAGAGGGATGTGGAGAGGAGAGAAAGAACAGAGAGAGAGGGATGTGGAGAGGAGAGATAAAGAACAGAGAGAGGGATGTAGATAGGAGAGATAAAGAACAGAGAGAGAGAGGGATGTGGAGAGGAGAGATAAAGAACAGAGAGAGGGATGTAGAGAGGAGAGATAAAGAACAGAGAGATAGAGGGATGTGGAGAGGAGAGATAAAGAACAGAGAGATAGAGGGGTGTGGAGA
>NC_139623.1:98480125-98587625 GCF_964638095.1 Poromitra crassiceps | reverse complement strand
TTTCTGTTGATGAGGTTTGACTTTCTGTAGGTGACGCTCTTTTCTTTGTCTGTTTAGCCATGGTGGCTATCGCTGCTCATGCTAACTATCCAGTTCTTCGCCTATTGATTCCAGAACCAAATGAGCCTGGTACCATCTGAATCACATGAACCCCCATTGTGTTTCATTCTGTGGAGAATGAACCAGAATGGGAGATCACATTATCAGAATGCTTTTAACCAGGCTGGAACCAAATCACTGCTGTGGTCAAATCGCATAATTTCCCATGCGCCAGTGGAGTTTTCCCAGGAAAGAGCTAGCAGACACTGGGTGTTTGGAAAAGCAAATGTAGAATAGGTAGGATTGATAAAGGATAGGTACAATCAATTGTGTTATATCAATCAACACTCATATCCAATCTACAGGGAAATGATTGAAAATGGACCCTTTGAGAATTGAAGAGACTCCAAGCAGTGTGTGCTGCTGAGCGTGACAGAATGAGAGACACAACAGAGCGAACATGCAGGGACAAACTGGAGGCAGTGTGGGAGGGAGCAGGAGGCACAAACACAGATAGTGACACAGACAGAGAGCGACAGGGACAGGGACAGGGACAGGGACAGGGACAAACTGGAGGCAGTGTGGGAGGGAGGGGGAGGCACAAACACAGATAGTGACACAAACAGAGAGCGACAGGGACAGGGACAGGGACAGGGACAGGGACAGGGACAGGGACAGGGACAGGGACAGGGACAAACTGGAGGCAGTGTGGGAGGGAGGGGGAGGCACAAACAGATAGTGACACAGACAGAGAGCGACAGAGAGGCGCGGAGGGCGAGGCGTCTTGGCGTGAGGCCGTTCGGGGACATTAGCTCTGACTGCAGTTGCCTCAGACTTCTCAGACTTTGATGAGGCAGTTCCTGAATGAATTAGTAAACCAAATGCACCCTGTACTCCGGCGGCTCTGACTCAGACTGCATGTCATTTTTTTGCACTTGCCCTCAGTCTCATCTTCCCTTTACTTACCACCGTTGCAGTGGACGGTGGTGTAATAAGTTAATGTATTTTTCCTGTGGTGTATACTGTACTAAGTGTCTATGTGGTTTTATCCTGCATTGTTATTCAGGTATAAATGTCCCTCTGATTATTAACATGTAGGCATGTGTGCATCAAGCTGCATGTATGTTTTTTTTTTTTACTGCTGTTTAATGCTATGCTACAATCTGAACCTTTTTATTGAACCTCCATCATATCAGAGGTAGATGACAAGACAATATCCCATATAAAAGGAAATATTGGTCCAATATAAAGTGGGAACATCAGTTTAACCCAAATGGGGACAAATAGGGAAAATCTGTTGCATCTATTTATTTATTTTTGCTTTGACTGCTGTGCTCTTTATTGGTTGCTTTTGACGGAGATTTAAACTCCTTCTACTCTCTGATTGTGGATTACAACTGAGGCAGGGGGAGAGATCTCTTTGGGGGCTAAATATTCCTGACAATGACTGACAAACTCTGACATGTGCCTCTTTCCCAACTGCGTGTTATTACAAGTGACCTGGGTGACACAAAAACAGGTTGAGCTACTTAGGTCACAAGCAAAACAGAGTAACTGACAGAATGCACCTGACTACAACAGTCATTCGCCAGTTTTCCCCTTTAATAATCTTTATTCAGTAAGGCTATACATGTCAAAGAGACCATCAAGGTAAGTTGACTGTATGATAGAGCAGAGCAGTGGTTCTCAACATGGGGTCACCAGGGGTCCTTGAGGGAACTCCGGGGGGTCCCCAGCAAATTGGTGAATTATTCAACTTCACCATTACTTAATTGACAAGAAATTAAAACAATTGAAGAGTGTGGAAGGATGACTATTTTGGTCATAGTTTCACTGTTATCTCTCTACCTACAATACAGTTAGTCATAGTTTCACTGTTATCTTTCTTCCTACAATACAGTTAGTCGTGGAATTCTGGACACATTTTTCAGATTTGGGTCTGAGACACAAAATGTCATTAAATAAGGGTCCATCAATGTGGACTAAATTAGGGGTCCTTGATATGAAAAGTTTGAGAATCATTGTGATCGAGTATATACAGTAGTAAAAGAGCATAAAAAACAACCACATGCTATATTGTGACGTGAAGCCTTTTCACCTTGACATGTCCAAAAGCAGTGAAAAACAGCATACTCCATTCAGCCACATGCCTTTCTTAAATATGAAAGTGGGCCTTGGGGATAAGGTCATGGGGCTCAGCTGGCTCTACAGTGTATCACTTTAATGGAGGCTAAGAGCCACTGAATGATGTAGCATTGTGCTTTGTCAGTGGGAGTCATTTTCCTTTGATAGGGCTGGTAATGACCTGGGCAAGCATCTGAATATGTCAATGGCAATGTCATTGTGATAGGTAAAGGTTTTCACAGCCAAAGGGGCCAAACTACAGTGTTTTCATGTTTCACTGCCTGCTGTTACAAGCCCAGTGTGCCGTATGGATTAGTCTTTACCCTTCCACTGGGGGTGTTGACTCACTGCAGAGGCCGGAGCCGCTTCACACATTTGGACTTTGACTTGAACCTGTCTGTTGTTCATGTTTTAGTTTCCACTGGCCTGGATTTGCTCCTGTTGTTGGGCTTTTGTCATGTGAAGGAAGGGTCCAGGGACGCAGCAGCAAGCCCACAGCTCACAGAGTGAAGGGTCCAGGGATGCAGCAGCAAGCCCACAGCTCACAGAGTGAAGGGTCCAGGGATGCAGCAGCAAGCCCACAGCTCACAGAGTGAAGGGTCCAGGGACACAGCAGCAAGCCCACAGCTCACAGAGTGAAGGGTCCAGGGATGCAGCAGCAAGCCCACAGCTCACAGAGTGAAGGGTCCAGGGACGCAGCAGCAAGCCCACAGCTCACAGAGTGAAGGGTCCAGGGATGCAGCAGCAAGCCCACAGCTCACAGAGTGAAGGGTCCAGGGATGCAGCAGCAAGCCCACAGCTCACAGAGTGAAGGGTCCAGGGATGCAGCAGCAAGCCCACAGCTCACAGAGTGGCTGTTACACATTCCTCGATAGTTTGGCAAGACTGTATACTGTAGGGTGCCTAAGTCACGCCATCTTCCGGGTTTGGAAGTTGGGATTTGACGTTTTCCCATTGACATATCAATCATTTGCATTATGTATTTTTGTTATTTCAAGGCACAGGTGCTATTTCTCTCACTTGATTTCATCATGTGTGACTGTATCATGTGATTGTATCTTGTATATCTAAGATGGCGTCTTGCTAGGTCACTTTAGTCTGATGAAGAGTGTCATGCTCGAAACGTCACTCTGACACTTGGTGCAAGAAAATATTTTATTCTTTTTGTACCATTGACGTTTCATAAAATCCTCATAGAAAGAGTTTTACTTGGACAAACCAAGCGATTCAGCTATTCCGAATCACTCGGACCAAAAAAAAGAGGGGGTGGTGGTTTCTGAGTTTCTGAGAGTTATATGGTCTCTTGTGATTCTGAATAGGTTTGTCCAAGTAAAACTCGTAACTCGTAAGGATTTTAAGAAACATCTGACATTAGTGGAGAATTCCCTTCCTCAGGTCCCATGCGGGCAAGACGTAGGCACTCAATTTACTTTTTATGCACTTGCTAACTGGAAAACAACAGACCTAGCATGGTGACATTTTCATTGCGTATGCTTGCATTACCAGTAAATGGTCACACCTGTCTTTTTGTTATAAGTGAAGATGGTCCCTCTAGGATGTTTCAAAATTAAAGCTGCAAAATTCGCTCCACTCCAAAGGAAGCTTCAGGCTCATTCTCTTTCCCCCTCCATTTCCTTTTCAGCCTAAGAAAGTCAGAAACGCTCCACATGGCAACACACAGAGAAATGAGCTCGGTCCTGAAGGCACTAACAAGCAAGGCACTAACCAGAGTTAAGGGTTTGATTACTGCTGATGCCAGAAATGTTTGCAGTCATGGTACTGAAAGCTGATGTCATAACATGAGGATTTAACTCCAAATTTGGATTTTCATGTTTTGACAATTTTAATAATGGGTGGAGAAATTCTACAACCCCCATTGGATAAACTCCAAACTGGTTTTCTTCGGTCCTGAAAAGTTGACATTTTTTAGATACAAGTGACAGTGTTTTAGAGCGGTCCACAGAAAGAAGTTAAATGTCCCCTGGAAAACTAAGCACTCAGTTGAAAGCGACGCTCTTCCGAATCTGAAGCTGTGCCCTCATGAAACTTTTAAGACTTGTTCTCAGGCAGCTAAATATTCATTCGGTCTAAATAGAAAAGCCACCAAGTCATGCGGTGAAGCTAATAGGCCTATGTAATTTTGTTAGTAGCACAATAGTAAATGCACATGTGAAGAATAGTCAGATGGTCATTGAAAAGCCCCCGAAAAGTTTGGACATTCAAAATCCAAACTGCTTTCGCTGAGTTACTCATGAGGGAGTGGTGCTGGTGCAGTTACTGATGAGGTAAATTTAGGTCATCACCTTGGTTAGCAACAGGACTCAGCTATCCACAAACATACAGTAATCTGTATGTAGTAGCCTATATATTTATTATAATCTGTATGTTGCCTATATATTTATTTGAGAAGTTGTTCTTGAGCACTCACCCTGCATGCATTCTTACTTGTAAAAATGAAGTACTGACCTATTTTTGCTATGAATTAAAAAAAAGTTTCTAAATGATTTACAGCATATGTCCAAAGAATTGCATTTTTGAGTGAAACATGCAGATCAAATGGAATGGTTATTTTTCTCTGATAATGTAAAATAATTGCAACAGTAAATGAAGCTTTAGGATCACATCTCAGAATAAACTCACTGACTACCTTGTCAGGTGACCCCGCTGCATAATGCAGAGGAAACATGACTTATGTATGACCTCTGGGGAGGCTGATAAGAGGCAGTGGCTGGGAGACTTAACACCTTTAAACTCTGACTTCTAGAGGCTGCAACAATACTTTCTCTGTTAAATTTGAGTAAGGATTATGAAATGTTACAAATTATTTGCAATATTTTCTATGGGTTTACAGTTCTTGAAAGTTTTGGGCAAGTATTTTCAACTGCTAAAAATCTACTAAAAACCGAAGACATTGGTCTGAATTGCTGCCCAGATCAAGCCCAAAACACGCATTCAAAGTGAAGGATAAACCCACCTAAACTCACTTTACCCATGCACCCCTTTATTTGCATGAGAGTTTTGGATCACTAGCAGCATATCATAATGTGTGCATATAGGCTATATTTTCAAATATAAAAATGAAGGGTGTCCTTTGTAAATAATAAATAAACACTGTCTCCCTATATGTAATTGATATTTATTTTGGTGGTTATTTGCCACGCTGTCCCCACCTTTTGTTGTGACTAATTATGACTAATTATCAGTCATGACACATTTAGCAAACTTTACACTTTAAGGTAAGTGTAAAGTTTGCCAAATGTGTCATTTAATGTCATAAAAGCTCACGTCAAAACACTTTGATAGACACAAATAATGATGCTTTGAGACACGGTGTAGTCGCTGTGTCCTCAAATGCACTATGTGCGCTCAGCCAGAAGCTGATCTGGTCTATATTTAAGGGTTTTGCGCACATCTTTACATAAGCTCTCTACACTGCAAAAAATCTTCCGCTGAAGGAGCCATAAGTAAAATCCTATTTTTCTCACGTGAAAAAACATCTTCCAGTGAGCTGAAATAATCATATTTTTCTCAAGAACTTCTTGAATCAAGTTCGAGCAATCTGTTTTATTCCAACATAATGTCGCTTGTCACTTGTAAGACAATTCTCAGTGAATGAAAACAACAAAACGGAAACAATTGTCCCTTAAGGAAACCAAGATTTTAAGACTCAATAGACTTGGACAGGACGTTAATTTGTTAACACTATCTTATATTAGTTAGGCTGATAGTCGATGAAAGGTCAGCAGCACTGCAAAAAATATCCATCTTTCTGAAATGTTATGCTCTATGCATCCTAGAATATTTTTCCTTCAAACAAATTAAACAAATTGCCATAGGCCTACATAATTCCACTGATTGGATGCAATTTCACTTGTTTCAGGGATTTTCATGATGCCTATATCTTAATTTGCAGGGAAACTAATAAAATGATTTCACCTCCATTGGCAGATTTTGTCATTGACTATTTTAGGAAAATAAAACAATGTGTCTCTATATCATTTGTTAAGATTTTTGTGTGTGTGTTAGTGTTTATTTATTTTTGGCAGTAAACACTGCTGCGGTGCGTCAGGCGATTTCCTCGGGTTCATTCAGTCGGAAAGCATGACCGAGTCAATGTGGCCTGCGGGTGTTTTACATGAGGTAAGGCCGTGTATACACTACACACACACACACACACACACACACACACACACACACACACACACACACACACACACACACACACACACACACACACACACACACACACACACACACACACACACACACACACACACACACACACACACACACACACACAGAGAGAGAGAGAGAGAGAGAGAGAGAGAGTGGTGCACACCCTTTAGGGATCATGGCTATGAAGATGGGTTCCATACTGTCTGTATTTTGGCTCATGCGGGCATAGAGAACAAAGGGCGGCAGGGCAGTTTGAGACACTGTCAGTCCTTCAACATGCCCGGAGTGCCCATGAGCAATGCACTGACTGAATCCCCCCCAGCCGCAGGGATGCTGCTTTACTGACCCTGTTCTGGGTCAAGTGATTACTATAATGAAGTACATCTTTATGAGCACATGGTCACAAGTGGGTGATATAAGATGCCATTTTATTTAAATTGTGAAGGAAGGATTAAGGGACATGTGTTTATAGTTTGCAGCATGCAGGCAGATGATCTTAGCATTTTCATAAATGTACCAAAGATTAGCAGGAACTCATTTGGCACTCTAAACTCTTTTGATCATAAAAGCTATCGGCTCTACATCAGCAAGTCCTAAATTGTAACTTGGTGGCTGAAGGAAATATCCAAACAGCACAAACAAAAACACGAGAATTCATTTCGTCATGCCTGAGTGCAGCTATAGACAGCGGGTTGGAAAAGGGCATTTCGGCTCCATTTGGTTGATTTGTGATCAATATAATTAGGCTAGCACCAGTGCTCTCGGGAACTGGACGCAGCGAGGTTGTCGTGTTGCTGACTGATGATAATGATAAGAGAAACACTCTTGGCTAACACGTTTCCTCTGCTCCTCTTTGGCACTAATTGACCCGTTGTTAATCCCGCACAATGCAACAAATGTAGCGGGATCCTCTTATAGCGCCTATGGTGTCGGGGAGCAAACACCATAATTAATAGCGGGACAAAGGAGAGCTTTTTACAGAGTAACAACTGCGCACCGGATTGAATGGGGCAAAGTTGGCAATGTGAACCAAGCATTCTGATACAGCAGGTGGTGTCTGGTTATTTACCCAAGACAGCTGATAGTATAAACTGGATAGAAGCACGTAACCTTCAGCTCTACTGCCAGCAAAACAAGATAACATTACGCACAGCTTTACGCACAAAATGACACTGACAACATTGGAACACTGACAAGTCATTTTAACAAGTAGTTTAGTCACATATTCACTTTTAAAATCGTATTTTCTCTTAAGCGGGGAAAACTGCAAATGGGTGAGACGATTCTGCAATTTAATTCAGTTTGTGTCGAATTTGTTTTGAAATTAAGTGTCTTTCTAGGGTCTGTTTTATTTTGGCTCGTTAAGATCTTGCTCTTTATTTCTGGAAAATTCATTAAACAAGTTAAACTAGCCTACTGGAAAGAAGTGGGATTATCTCAACCAATTTTCGGATTTTCTTTGCTTGCTTTGAGAAAAATAATATATTTTACAACTGAACACGAAGCTCCCTCAATGATGAGCATTTCTTACAGCGTAGCATAAACATTACGCACAACTTTACGCACAGTGATACACCTTGTAAACAAATGTGCCACATGTTCAATCAGTTTGTCAAAGTATAATGACACACACACATAGAGCACACCTTCCTTACCTTCTCTCCTCATGCCGACTTTGAGGCACTTCTTCAGCCGGCAGTACTGGCACTGGTTCCGGTGGTGCTGGTCGATGGGACAGTCTCGGTTCCCCCGGCAGGTGTAACTGAGGTTCCGTCTCACCGAACGCTTAAAGAAGCTTTTGCATCCCTCGCAGGTGAACTGGCCATAATGCTTTCCACTGGACTTGTCCCCGCACACCATGCAGTCCACGTTGGGAATCTTGTCCCCGGAAAGTGCGTCGTTCCCCGGGGTGGAACCGTTGGGCGTCCCCGGTGTCCCGCCGGGCTCCTGGCCGCAAATCTGGAGCTGGGACCCCGGATCTGCAGAAATGTTCTCTTGCCACTGGTTTACTACCATTGCCATGCTATCCCCAAACACTTTGGTCTTTGTTTAAACCACAGAGAGTCACACTGGGAGATAGATGTCCGTCCTGACGTCTTGGGAGGAAAAAAAAACAAGGCAGATAGAAAAGGCGCTTCCCACTTCAGAGATCAATCTGCAGTGCGTATACGTACAATGCCCTTATTTAAACAGCTTGGTTATTTTCTATATTATTGAGTTATTTTCTGTAAACATCTATCAAAGTTGGCCTGAACAGCGAGGTATCAACATGGTCGTTGCATAAGAATGTAGCCTACAACTCCTGGTGCTCCTCGCTGTCCAGCGATCCATAAACACGTTTCTCTTTAAAGTGTGTAACGTGGAAAGTCAATGGGATAAGTCAGCGTATAAACTCATTGAAAGCAAACGTTAAATGACCATTGCATGCCTCCAAAATATGAAAGAGAGTGAGTAACCTTGCCTATTGCTCACAATATCTTGCCTCTCGGTCGGTCGCTCCAAGGTCTATCCCCACGCTCAAACGGTGGACTGCGATTCAAGAGAACTGACTATTTTAAGAGAAATGCCTCTTGCAAGCTTGGTTTAACACTGACCATATTTCATTCTTATTTTTTTTTTGTCACAAGCTCATATGGAAACAGCAAGCCTATGCGCAGTCCCGAAGAGTATGCTATAGTCCCAGGTTCCTCTTGTTCTTGCGCGCCGCGGTGAGGTCCGTGTGCGCTCTGATATTTATTTACCCAACACAGGATCTACTGCAGCCGAACTCCGCTGTGCCTTTTCGGATGGGAATCTTTGTGCGAAGCCTCAACCAGAAACAACGAGTTTACGCGCACAAGGCTTTTGCCACTACGTAGCCTACTTCACCCTTCGGCCGTCTGTCCCATCTCTGAGAGTCAAAGCTATAATTTGGTGAAAGTGTCACTAACAGGCTGCCTCGTACGGGAGCCCCCTATCGGCGCGCCATATAAGGTCATAGTGGCCAAATAAGGTCATATCCCCTCCCCTCAGGAAGAGATGAGAGGGGTGAAGGGACGGCCGCGATTGGTCCGAGGATTCTGGAAAAAAGTAAGGAGCGTTCTAATTGGACCGAGGTAGATTAGGCTGCGTGTGACTGACAGGAGCGGTTGTTGGGATACAAGTACTGTAAAGCGTAAAGTAGGCCTACATCAGCATCCCATTAAAAGAGTGGATAAAAAGAACGGCTGGGCCGGCGATCTGATGCAGTTGGGCAGGATAAAAGTGAATAATAGGCTACATTAATATTGACTAATTTGACATATTTTTGTTGAATATTATTTAAAGAGCTATTCTCTCCTAATCAGGGATGTAAAGGGAAAAAACCCATCTGAACTCACATTATTTGCCAAATAGACTGTTACCCTTTGAGGGCTGGTATACATCTTTATGATGGTACGATATAGTAGCTATATCAAATTGATCCATGCGAAATGCAGAGGGCCTCGATTAAGGGTATTTTGGCAAAATTATTGTTTTGAATTTGTTCTTGATTAGTGATTGATGCCTTTTGATCGCCGACTGTCGACTAGGCTATAGCCTATAGTGATTGATGAATGATTTATAGTAGCCTATTACCATGATGTCACACGTGCATTTCCTATAGCCTACCAATATGGGCTTTGCAATTGCAATACACAGCTCATTGGCTGTGTCATTTGATTGTAATCGCCGATTAATTGATTACAATCACTTGTTATTTTCATACCAAGATGGCTGTGGTGATGTAACAGAATAGGCTACTCCTCTAGCCTACTCCTGTTTATTTACGTCAATGCAATCAAGCACCCCCTCCCTCCCCAGTGTAGGTATATATAAACTTCTATATCTGGCATCCCATTGACTTCTGGATATTTTAAACTGGAAAAATATCCCAAACTAAAAAACTGACTTGATATAAAACAATAAAATATTCAAAAGAATAGGCAATAGGCTACGTGCGGAAAGAGCTGCTGCAGTCCCACAGTAGACCAACGACTAACAACAACAACAACAAAATGGTGACAAACTTCTCACCAACTCTTACAACCTAAAAGTGTTGATTTTGTCGGTTTGTTGTGTAGCCTGTTTGCCAGCTGGATCTGAACGGACAAAAGGCCATTGCGGTAATTAACAGTGACAGTGTTGTTCTCTAATGGGGGTTTTCACGCCGAGAGCAGCGGGGACCTGATTATTTTCCCAGATCAGGTCTTGATTTGTCATGTGAAGGTAATTCCAATAACACCGCTGCCAGGGGTCGGGGTGTCCCATAATCCCATGCTGCGACTAAGGTTGGAAAATTGATAATGTATTTAGACACGCTCTCACACTTCCCCTCTCAAGGAAAATTACGGGCAATCCATAAAAAAGTGGATTTGGGGGTTTTCTCACTGCACCCCCGCCACTTTTCTTTTCTTTTTTAGTTGTCAGTTATTTCAGTCGTTAAAAAGAAAGTTCTTAAAATGTGACGAATTAATCATGAAATAGCCTATAGGCTTGATTTTACAGAGCATGTTGATTTTAAACTTCACGAAGTAAAGAAACATGTCTGTCCGTCCCCAGTCAGCATCCATCCATCCGTGCAGCTGCTGCGTGCGCCAAAAGTTGTCCTTCATGGCAAGTGGAAATGCCATTAACTTGTTAAAGCAATTTCGGCCATCTATGTTTGAAAGTAGTCTAGCTTATAGTCTTATTTCTTTTGACAGGCCTTATTTGGATGCTTATGATGGGGGCATATTTCATGACGCTGTCATATAGGCTATTTGTTAATTTTGGGCCAAACAACATTTTTGCTATTATTTCTGACTTCTCAAAGTGGTTTCTGCTCTTAATTTTCTGAATCAACGAGAGCCATAATCAATAGCCTATAAGTCACATTTTGCATAATATGCACAAAGAAAGAGCACATATAGCAAGGATGTGCGAATAGGCCATAAAACAATAACTGTAATAATAACAATCGTGTCTCCATTAGACACAAATAAGGAGAAGTATAGGCCTATCTGCTGATTTCCCATGGAAGGCGTTGAGGATCAAACCCCCTGGAGGCTCACTCGCCTGGGGCCATAAAGTTGGCCTAGCACGCAACTTAATTGCTGTCACATGTAACCCTACCTGTCTTCCAATTAGCCCTATGACTCGCTATTAGGACATTCCATGCGCTATAGGCGAGTGACCAAGGGCACTTTAGGGTTTGGGGGCCTAATAATTAGAGTGTAATTCTATACAGCTGAGGCTTATGAGTTGGTGGTGAATTTGACCAAGTTCTATTGAGTGAGGGTTAGTGTTTAATGATGTTCGCTCCTTTATCCTCCAATAAAGCGAATATCCATGCACAGTAAAATGCACATCATCATGATATCGTCTCTGTGTGGACATAAGTCTTTCTCAAATCCGGAAAAAAAAGACAAAACTCCATGTGACGTCATCACTAATCCTCCGTGGAGCTGCTCCATTGACAATGAAAAGTTGACTTTATGGACATTGACAGACAGTAACCAAATGGTTATGTGTAGCCTATGTGTCTCTGTCTGGTTGTTAATATGTAGCCTACTTCTTCTAGCCTATCATAATTTATTTTGTGCAGACAAACTCAAAGATTTTCATTACTCTGTTAAAAGACATTGAATTAACTAATGCTGCTATGATGTATTTCCCACAAATAATTTTTCAAACTAAGACAACTTTTCTGTTTCTAATTAAAACTTTTGTTTGGTAGTTTAAATTAGCAACAGAGAAACTTTCAATCTAAGTCAGGGATGGGCAACTTTGAGAGAGGGCCACAAAAAAATGTCCTTGCTACAGAGGGCCAGATTGTGACCATGCTTCCACCAGTAGCCTACTGTAACCCAATTACTCCCAATTATAGCTACTAATTTGATGAAAAGGAGGAAATATATACTGGTAATCAAAGTTTATTATACCAACGTTTACATTTTTCATAGTCATAGATGCTTCCATTCATCTAATGAACTTAACGGGGGGGGGGGGGTATATAGTGGTATAGTGATATACCAATATTTCAGTGCAATTGTGGTGCAAAAGTTAACACAGTAAGTGCAACAACTAATATTAATGTTTCTACTCTGCCCTCCTATTACATGATTTTCTTTTCCAAATAAGCATATCGCTCACTTTTCTGTAAAGGGGAGACTCGTGGGTACCCATAGAATCCATTCTCATTCAGATATCTTGAGGTGAGCGATCAAGGGACCCCTTTGAAAATGTCCATGCCAGTTTTTCCCCTGCCAAAATGTAACCTGTTTGGAGTGGGGGGGGGGTTTAGCCCCCTTCCCAACATGAGATGGTTGGTACCAATGGCTGCAGTACATCACCCAAATATGTCATATTAATCACATTAGTAATGTTGCATGTGCAATGTGCATCCTGGATATAGTTTCAATAGCGTTAGCTCAAATTCTAACATTAAACAGTATGTGGATGGACAATGCTAACACCATAGCGCCATGTTCTGGGATGTACAGTCAAATAAAAACACATTTGGGTGTTCTAACCTAGTTGGTTAGGTAGTGGAATATTCATGCTTCATCCAAAAACATCCGCCTTGTAAAAAAAGAAGGGGGTGGGGGGATTGACCCAAGGGCCACACTGAGTGGGGTCGGGGGCCGCATGCAGTCCGCGGGCCGCCAGTTGCCCATCCCTGATCTAAGTCAACCAAGGTTTGTTTTAGGTGAGAAGAGACATTGAATAATGAGAAACAATTGAGGTGTTTATTTTACAACATTTGGAACTGAAACAGCTACACATATGGCTTAGAAGATAAAAGAAAATGAGATTAAAAAAATGACACCAAGACGAGTAATTCACATTTAAAATCGGAGTCACCTTAAGAAATATTTGTTTTAGACAGAGGATATAATCATGTGCGTTTCAAGATGATGATGAGTTTCATTGAATATTTGGGAGCCCCTTCAAAAGTTGTTAGGCTACTGCTGAATTGTTATTTTCAAACTTTTGTCTCAATGCAAAAAGAAATGCCAATAATAGATCAAAACCTATGCTAGCAGACCAGGGTCAAACAACACTTGTGAATACTTTCCCTGCTTTGTTTTATCATACATCAAGCCCAGATGTGGGGTGGATGACCACATGGGACAGTAATAAGTGGGGAGACCGGAGAGGGTTGTGTCATTGGGTTAGAACAGCACCATTTCCACCAATCGTTGAAGTTAAAATGATAGAACTTGAATAGGCCCTGTTTACACCGCAATGCTTCCTGCATAAAACAGCTAATGCTTTTTTTGGTTTGTGGCTTCCTTTTACATGGCAGCGGCGTTCTTTGATAACAGAATTCTTTGATAACGCTGCCTTTACCGTCACCGTGTAAGGCCGTGGCCACACTGATCCATCTGCGTTCATTTCTCTGTTCACTTCCATTCATTTTCAAAGACAGATGTCCGTCTGTTCGTGGAGCACTGATGACGCGTATGTCTCCAGCAAAGTTGCATACGTTTTGATGGACAGAATTAACTTTTTCTGGATGAACGTATGGATGGATGGATTTGTCACAGAGAGCGGAAATACCAGAAACAGAGTTGCCGCCATGACAGTCTCCCCGCATCTCCAATACGGTAGTTTAGAAGAAGTAGTTTTAATAACAACTAGCCAACATCAATTCAAAGCTGGTGGGCCTTATGGAAAGAATGTAACTCAATCTGGTTAAAAGTTATTATGGGCGGCGTTTTGAGCCTGGCAAACATAGCTCGGCTAACAGCTACTGTATGTTCCAGCTCTGAGCCCATGTCCTCCTGACATAGAGTGCCTGCCACGTGCTGCGCTTCCCCAGGTCATGTAAAAAACAACGCAACAACAGACATAAATCTATCCGTTTTATTCTGTCCATTTTCTGACGGATCAGTGTGGCCACAGCCTAAAGTGTCAATACGCAATTCTTGTGAAAACGGCTCCACTTCTCGCATGGAAGACAGGAGCACTAGCCTATCAATACAGCACTCAACAAACTATCATGACATCAGAGTCTGATAACTACACTACCTGCTAAAAATGCATAATCTGTGATAAGTGCCCTACTATTAACGTCCGTGCATATTTAATTAATCATTCACACATATTAAACAACCCTCAACTCACCACCATGCATCGATTTCCTCAAGTCCCAAGTGATGCAAGAAAACAGGTATTTTTTATAGGACTTTACTGCAGGTTTTTATTCTGTAATGCAACCAATCTGCAGCAGTTATCACCATACTGACTTCTGTGTCACTCTATAGTGTGGAAAATTAATTTAAAGTTTAATCCTATGAAGCTAAATCAATTCCGTTGTGTGTGTTGTGTTCTGTGTATTTCAGATCACACACACACACACACACACACACACACACACACACACACACACACAAAACGTTGCAACATGCATCATAAGGCTAATAGTTGAGACCGTTGTCGTCTAAACATGGCCTTAGATTCAACAATAGTCTTTCAAGAGATATAATGGCTGACAGGGGTGGATATAGTTGTAACACTGTTGAAAAAAGTGTTTATGTGACTTTTATTAACCAGTTATGTGATGGAACACCACATTTCAAATCAATTAAGTTATAATTTACTTATATTTAAGTTGAGATTTCAGTTATTTTTTGTTAAAAAGTCAGCATATGCATGTGCAGTTAAGAGATGTTAAAATGGTTCGCTTCAAAAGTATCAGTTTAGACAAAGACACACAAACACATGTGACTGATAGCCATGTTGCTCTTTAAAGTCATACATTTTTCATTATGAGCTGTTCTAATGCAAATTGCATGATGCGGGCTTATTGTGCTTCTTTACTGTTGTTGTTGTTGTTGTTGTTGTTGTTGTTGTTGTTGTTGTTGTTGTTGTTGTTGTTACAACTCACCCCGGTAGTGAGGTAGGTTGTATCAGTGGCACTCCTTGAATTTGACATTAATTCATGATGAACTCTGGGCGTCCGGGTAGATTCCCTGCCTACCAACACGAGGGTCGCAGGTTCGTGCCCCCGTGTTACCTCCGGCTTGGTCGGGTGTCCATTCAGGCACGATTGGCTCTGTCTGCAGATGGGAAGCCAGATTAAGGCTATGTGTCCTGGTCACTGCATTAGCACCTCCTCTGGTCGGTCGGGGCGCCTATAGTCGGGCAGAAGGGAACTGGTGGGAACAGCGTGATCCTCCCACGTGCTACGTCCTGCCGGTGAAGCTCCCCACTGTCAGGTGAAAAGAAGCAGCTGGCAAACAAAATGCACGATGAAGTCTGTGATATTAGCTAGAATAGAGGTCAAAGTTATTCCTAGCAGACAAATCTGGGCACTTTGTGTCCAAATTTGAGAGTTAACACCAAAACTCTGTTATATCAGACAAAATGGTCTCCTCTCTGGTCTGCCCTACCAGGGAGGTCAGACAACCACAGGAAAGTATTTAAAAGTCAGTCCAATATCTCATCTGTGACTGACAACTTACCTGACCCAATCTGACCTGTTCTGCTGCGGTAAACCCCACCCTTCTGGTACCCAAAGTAGCTTAAAACAAACGCTTAGAATTGTTTGCAACTGACTATTTGACCTGATGCTCCGTGATAGATGGCCGGGCCAACTGGTGCAGGACGCCCTGACACACGGGGGTGTCGGGGTGGGGGCAAGGGGTGGTAAACATGACCGCTCTGCATGGCCTAGGAAATGCAGAGGCCACTGGTTTACTGGTTAATTTATGGATGGCCTGACAACACCAGCGCCCACAATGCAACGCTCTGGTTCGACCGATGCTAAATATGATCTCATTGAGGAAAGGAGTCATGGAGCGAGCAGGTATGAAACCTGAGTGACTTACAGAAATAGACATTCAAAGCTAAGAATGACGTGTTTGTTAGGAGGCCTTGCATGGCCTGCGTCTGCAGCTCGTATCCAGCATGAGGAACAGATAGGCCTACTCTCTGACAGACAGACAAGGAAGAAGTTAATTGTACTTTTTTTTTTTAAGGTGTGTTATAGCATAGCACAATATTAGCAGGTCACTTAAAGTGTAACTAACCCCCCAAAACACTTCTTTTAAGCTTTTAACCAATATATACGGCTTTTGGTGTGGTGTGTGAAGGATTCTGGTCAAAATCTCCACATTTCAGACCAAACTGTTACATATTGTACAAAATGCACGATTTTCACCAAGAAAAGTGCCCTCTATGGGTTCAAGCCTGCTTCTTTTTGCCCTCCAAAATGCCCAAAATGTGGTACAACCTGACGTCACGGTGTCCCCCCCCCCCCCCCCCATTCCCACTCATGTGAAAAATATGAAAAATATTTGTTTCATGTGATCATTACTGTAGTTTACTTCAGGCCAGGAGAGTTACAACATCTCCATTCACTCCAATGGACCCGTTTTTAGCGCGAGTCCTTTAACAATGCAATGCATTATGGGTAATTGCTACTGTGGCTAATGTTAGTTAATGTTAATGCTAGTTAGTTACATGGCAGTAAAACGCCACTGAATGACGAAATTGATATAACTTTTAACCATTTCGAGTAACACCGTTTCCACACGGGTCATCAGCGTTGGTTAGTTGTTTATAACGTGGCTATATTTATAATGAACTCTATCTCTGATACACTGCCTGTCATGCAAAAAGAAAGAGGGATGATTTGATTTGGCAGTTGGAGTTGGCATTGGCCAATCCTGGCATGTTCTGCCCCCAAATCGAGTGTGTTCTGGCGCAAAGCGAGTGGGTTCCCAGACAAACAGGCTTGCTGAGGCGCGAGCCAGATACGTTAACTTTAGAAGTGCGGTAAATACAATATTCCTGGAATGCGAGTTTAACGAACCAGTTACATGTCCTCTGCATTCTACATCAAATGAAAACATTACCGTTCGTTTTATTTTGTATACATACTTATTGGCCAAGTTATTAGTTAGTTTATGGGTTAGTTAGTAACTGGGTTAGTTAGTTTATGGGCTAGGAATTCTGCCAGGGTAGGAGAAAATTCTTGCCTGCAGAATTTTCAAATCAAGGAGAATACCGTTTTGCCAGAAATCTGGGGGGGAAGTGAAGTGCCACTTTAAGTCAGTGATTCTCAATGTTTTTCTTTAAGGACCCTTGATTTAGTCCACATTGGGGCCACGGACCACCATTTAATGACATTTCGTGTTTCAGACACAAATCTGCAAATTTTCCAGAATTCATGACTATCTGTATTGTAGGTAGAGAGGTAACAGTAAAACTATCATCAAAATAGTCATGGATTTATACTATCGATTCAGATTTATATTTATAGATTTATATTTATACTGTATACTATAGATTTATATTTATAGTCCAGGCACTCGCACTTTGACTCTCGTATGCCTCTGTGGTGTTGGATACTGTTGTCCAGCTGTGGGACAGGCCGCTGCCATTGGTCTTTGCTCTAACATTGTCATGTCTGTATCTTTTTGTCCTTTCTCTTTTTGTGTAAGGAACCTGCCTTTAAATTGCCCCTCGAGGGACTAATAAAGTATTATGAAATTAATTGATTTCTCCAACATTCTCTAATTGTTTTAACTTCTTGTCAATTAAATAATGGTGAAGTTTAACAATTCATCAATTTGCTGGGGGACCCCCTGGAACTCCTCCATGGAATCCTGGTGGTCCCCTGAGCCCATGTTGAGAACCATTGACTTAAGTCCATGGTCGACAACATGATACTACTTTCACCAGCTGAATCCTCTGGAAACTTAACAGAATGATATTTTTATCACCCAAATAGTCTTTTGTAATGAAACCGTGAAAGAGAGACACGTTTCTACTTAATGGGTGGGTGCGCTTCCATCGGTGTCAAAGTGAATGTGCAAGGGTGTTTACTCTGTACAGAGAGCTGATATCGTTTTGAAAGTCAGCACTGTTTCCTTTGGCCGATTGGGGTTGATTAAGAGGTTAACTGTGGCGAGGCATGGCGTCTTTAAGGGAGATTTATCGGTTCCTGCTCTGACCCCTCAGGGGGAGCTTCCCTCACCCCACTGTCCGCACGATTTATTTAGTTATTTGTTTATCTGTTGGAAGAGGTCACTCTTTTTCTCCACCACATTTTAGCCCTGTTTGTGCATCTCAAGATCATTTCTCATGGTGTTTCTTGTGGGATTATGGCGCTGGTGCCGTTTGCTGACTAAGCGAAGAGGACACGAGCGAAGGCCCCGTCGAGTCTCGTGACCTTTAACATTTGGCAGCGATACACTCCCAAAAATGGTTCTTTTCATTTAACACATATTTTGCTATCTGTTCAACTTTGGCCCCATTTGGAGGAATTATGGTGTTTTCCTAATTGCTTCCTGACAGTTTTAATTCAGCCCCACTTTAATTTATAGGTTTATATTTCCTATTTTTGCATTTTTCATTAACATACTTGCGTTTCTTGCAGTGAACCATAGCTTTGTATCCTGACACAGCTAATTAATCACTTTATCAGTTCACACAGGAAAATCTATATTTTCAGACTTTTTGAAAACATCGTCAATACACACTGCCAATTATGTAGCCCAGCAGTTTCTCTGTGCGTATACTCACCTCATTTAGATTCTTCCCACAAAAGGAAAGTGGTGCAGCATTGATAGCAATCATTAAGGAGTTAAATGTAATACAGTTTAAACAAGCAAATCAGCATTTAGCATCACCACCTTACCTGAATGCCACATTTGAAGGGATTAATTCCAAAATATTATAATAAAAATGTAATCTTGCAATCAGAAATGTATCAGTCAGTATTTAAACAATTAAGATGGTTTCAATAGATGATTTAAATGACTATGTTTTTGATTCTTCAAAAACATAACTTGATCAGAAAACATAATGTTTTCTGATCATTCTGAACTTCAACAGGAACCACTAATGTGTTTTACTTTCATGCGAGCATTTTTGGGCATCAGTTTTTGAAAATATTGGCTACTAACTTTGGAACGAAACTCTACCTTTGGAAACTGGTTGTAAAAACCTTCTTTAAAATCAACTTCAGCTACATCAAAATTCTCGAGTGATTGCTAGTACTCACTATCTCTCAAAATATCACACACACACACACACACACACACACACACGCACACGCGCGCACACACACACACACACACACACACACACACACACACACACACACTTACCAATACATACTATTACTCTCACACCTCTTGTGTAAGGGGGTTTGTCACAGTTAAGAGTCAGTGGGCCTTTTGCTGTAGGAGTGGGGGCGGGTGGGGGCTATACAGGGAATGCTATGTGGCTTGCATGACCTGACATGTCTCTGAAGCTGGAGGGGGTCTCGACCTTTGACCCTCGGCTCCAAAACTAGGAAGATGAAAAAAGGGGATAGGGTGGGAGGGTTTGCCTCTAAACAAGGGCTTCTGTTTCGACCACTCCAGGAATGTCAGTTCCATAAAAAGATGCCTACAGAGAGAGACAGAGAAAGAAACAGAGAGAGAGAGAGAGAGAGAGAGAGAGATAGAAAGGTGAAAGTGGACGATCCTCCACTTTGCCCCTTACTCCTCTACTTCTTATCTACTGCTGCACCCAGATAGCATCATAGTTTTGTGTCCTTTATGACACGGGTCAATTGTCCACCGTTCTGAGGAAATTGGTGTCAACGCAATGGTTGAAAAACAAGAATAATACCAAGCGAGACTTCACACACATGTGCAGCATGATGCCACTCATCATCGTCTCAGTTCCTGCAGCCACAGCAGAAACTAGCATGACTAGCGGGGCCTTGCGGCATCCCTGCGGTCAAAGAGCCTCGATTATAAATTGCCAGGCGTTGAGACTGTGACCAATGCACTTAACCAAGCAGTGTACTGGGGGCAGTCGCTGTTTCACCACCCGTCCTCCTCCTCCAACTTCATAATGGCAATGTTTACAGCCATTTTTACTCCGAACTGCGGTCATGCGATCGGGCAATAAATTAACCCCTGGGCCCTTGTGACTCGCTAGCACACCAGGCCAGCTCAGTGGAACAGCGTTGACACAGCATGGTGGGGGCTGAGTCAGGAGATACCCTTGTGTTTCACACAGCTTTTCAGGTCGCGGACGTGGAGTCTAGCTGGAAGGCCCAAAACAGCACCCAGAGAAAGCCTGTGAGGCCAGTCCCCCACAGAGAGAAGCCCTGAAACGGTGGCTGCAGTGTGTCTTTAGCCAAATATCATCTTTGTGAGTGCCCGGGCTTTGATAAGGAGGCCAGTAAAAACGAGGCGACATCAGCTCAAGCTCAGAGCGTAAAGATTGGTGGTACTAATGGCACTTTGATTTGTCTCCCAGTGGCTCCTGAATAGAGAATATAAGGAAGTCTGTCTGGAGTTAGCTGCATAGGGGTGGGCAATGAAGTCTGTTGTCAAGCGTCTGTAAGACATAGCCGGTTTTGATTGCAAGAGACAGAAATCGGGGTTTACGCTTATGTCTTGCCCTGAAAAATTTGTCCAAATTTCTGCTTTGAAGTGCAGGTGAGATTGACAAATAGTCAGCGAGCATCTTGGTGATTTTGATGAAAGGTCAGTGCAGTTGACTTGCTCCTACAGGTTCTATTTGTGGATCATGAATCCCTATCGACCGTGCCGGGAGCCAATCAGAGGCTCATACGGTTGGTTTCAGGCTGGCCCCGGACTCATCTTAATCTCTGATTGGATCAGCTATAATCCTCCAGTGTATGACGTGCCTCTGGTGGAATTTCCACAGGCCTTCCATCCGACAGTAATTACCATGACCCAAGAGATCTTGAATACCCAGAATAAGCAATGCATGCGAGGACATTCTCTGTGCTGCTGCTGACACTCAACTTTGCCGTCTGGTTGGCCTCAGGCTGCCCGCAGTATATGGCCCCCAACGTCATGAACTAAGCTGTTGAAGTTGAAAATGCTAAAATGACCCCTGTGTGCAGTGCCTGTGTGCAGTGCCTGGGGGTGTCACTTCACTTAACTTCTCCGCACTTACACATTAGGCGGCTAGCCCAGGTCTACCCAGACCCTGTCGTCTAGCTGCTAAACGTGTGTTAGAGGTGGAAAAAGGCCAAATTCCCCCTCCCTGCAGTTAAAATCTCAGACGGTGGTCTTTAACGCATTCTCCCACTCCCTCTCCTCCCTCCCTCTCCTCCCTCTCCTCCCTCCCGCACTCCCAATAAAAACCTCTGACCAACAGTTGACCTTTTTGCATGGCCCCCTTCTCCCCGGCCGCTCCCCCCTTCCTTCTCCCGCTCTCCTCTGTCCGTTCCCTCTCTCCTCTACTCCTTCTCCTCCTCCACAACACAGCGGGCCAATGGGAAGCAGCAGCTGCAGAGAGGGAGAGATGGGTGGGGTTATGGGGGATAGAGGAGGGGAGGGGAGGGTGGGTCAGGGTCACGGGGGGTCACGGCGCTGGTAAAGTCATCGCAGGGGCTCCGATGCGGGGGCATCGCTGCTTCCCCCTTCAAAGGCGGCGCGGTGACGTCCGTGCACCCCTCTGCACCCCCTCTCCTCTTCCACCACCCCTCCTCTCTCCCTTGCGGCCCCCTTTGGCCCCGCTGTTCCTTGGCTCTCAGGGGTCAAGACAGCCGAGGGTTAATAAAGTGATACCAGGTGTTGGCCAGAGAGGAGCGTTTTCCCCCCCGGCAGCAAACTGTGGGCCCCCCATTTCACACCGCCAAATCCTGCCAGGACATGGAGCCTGGGAGTGAGCTGCTGGAAGGAAGGGGGTGGCCGTGCACGTCAAAGTAAAAACAACCCTCAGGTAGCGAGCGGAACATGCTCTCTCTGTGTTTGTATGTACGTGGAAGTGTCACCGTTTCCTGATTGTGCATGTGTGTGCGTCCCGTGCTCATGTGTGTGCGTCCCGCGCTCATGTGTGTGCATCCCGTGCGCATGTGTGTGCGTCCCGTGCTCATGTGTGTGCGTCCCGTGCTCATGTGTGTGCGTCCCGTGCGCATGTGTGTGCGTCCCGTGCGCATGTGTGTGCGTCCCGTGCTCATGTGTGTGCGTCCCGTGCTCATGTGTGTGCGTCCCGTGCTCATGTGTGTGCGTCCCGTGCTCATGTGTGTGCGTCCCGTGCTCATGTGTGTGCGTCCCGTGCGCATGTGTGTGCGTCCCGTGCGCATGTGTGTGCGTCCCGTGCTCATGTGTGTGCGTCCCGTGCTCATGTGTGTGCGTCCCGTGCTCATGTGTGTGCGTCCCGTGCTCATGTGTGTGCGTCCCGTGCTCATGTGTGTGCGTCCCGTGCTCATGTGTGTGCGTCCCGTGCGCATGTGTGTGCGTCCCGTGCTCATGTGTGTGCGTCCCGTGCTCATGTGTGTGCGTCCCGTGCTCATGTGTGTGCGTCCCGTGCTCATGTGTGTGCGTCCCGTGCTCGTGTGTGCGTCCCGTGCTCGTGTGTGCGTCCCGTGCGCATGTGTGTGCGTCCCGTGCTCATGTGTGTGCGTCCCGTGCTCATGTGTGTGCGTCCCGTGCTCATGTGTGTGCGTCCCGTGCGCATGTGTGCGCGTCCCGTGCTCATGTGTGCGCGTCCCGTGCTCATGTGTGCGCGTCCCGTGTGCATGTGTGCGCGTCCCGTGCGCATGTGTGTGCGTCCCGTGCGCATGTGTGTGCGTCCTGTGCTCATGTGTGTGCGTCCCGTGCTCATGTGTGTGCGTCCCGTGCTCATGTGTGTGCGTCCCGTGCTCATGTGTGTGCGTCCCGTGCGCATGTGTGTGCGTCCCGTGCTCATGTGTGCGCGTCCCGTGCGCATGTGTGTGCGTCCCGTGCGCATGTGTGTGCGTCCCGTGCTCATGTGTGTGCGTCCCGTGCGCATGTGTGTGCGTCCCGTGCTCATGTGTGTGCGTCCCGTGCTCATGTGTGCGCGTCCCGTGCTCATGTGTGCGCGTCCCGTGCGCATGTGTGTGCGTCCCGTGCTCATGTGTGTGCGTCCCGTGCGCATGTGTGTGCGTCCCGTGCGCATGTGTGTGCGTCCCGTGCGCATGTGTGTGCGTCCCGTGCGCATGTGTGTGCGTCCCGTGCTCATGTGTGTGCGTCCCGTGCTCATGTGTGTGCGTCCCGTGCGCATGTGTGTGCGTCCCGTGCGCATGTGTGTGCGTCCCGTGCGCATGTGTGTGCGTCCCGTGCGCATGTGTGCTCACAGTTGCCACCCCAAGAAGGAAGGGGAGGGGGGGGGGGGGGGGGGGGGGTGTAGGGGTGAGCTGAATGGCACTGGAGCTCGGCGGGGCCTCCTGGACAATACGGGGTTAACCGACCCAACAAAGTGGCCGATTATGTCTCAGTGGAGGAAGCTTGGAAGCAAAGAGATCCCAATCCCAAATCCTACCACTGTCACTCTGCTGGATCAGTGGGCACACACACACACACACACACACACACACACACACACACACACACACACACCCACACGCACACACAGGGGGCTGTGGTTGGCTTTAGGGTGGTGAGTCGTGGTCATTAGAAAAGAGGAGGCTGAATAGCTGTGAAGATCAAACCCGGTGACAGAGAGTCACTGTGGTGACAGAGAGTCACTGTGGTGACAGAGAGAGTCACTGTGGTGACAGAGAGTCACTGTGGTGACAGAGAGAGTCACTGTGGTGACAGAGTCACTGTGGTGACAGAGAAAGTCACTGTGGCGACAGAGAGTCACTGTGGTGACAGAGAGTCACTGTGGTGAGAGAGAGAGTCACTGTGGTGACAGAGAGAGTCACTGTGGCGACAGAGAGAGTCACTGTGGTGACAGAGAGTCACTGTGGTGAGAGAGAGTCACTGTGGTGACAGAGAGTCACTGTGGTGACAGAGAGAGTCACTGTGGTGACAGAGAGTCACTGTGGTGACAGAGAGAGTCACTGTGGTGACAGAGAGAGTCACTGTGGTGACAGAGAGTCACTGTGGTGAGAGAGAGTCACTGTGGTGACAGAGAGTCACTGTGGTGACAGAGAGTCACTGTGGTGACAGAGAGAGTCGCTGTGGTGACAGAGAGAGTCACTGTGGCGACAGAGAGAGTCACTGTGGTGACAGAGAGAGTCACTGTGGCGACAGAGAGAGTCACTGTGGTGACAGAGAGTCACTGTGGCGACAGAGAGTCACTGTGGCGACAGAGAGTCACTGTGGCGACAGAGAGAGTCACTGTGGTGACAGAGAGAGTCACTGTGGTGACAGAGAGAGTCGCTGTGGCGACAGAGAGAGTCACTGTGGTGACAGAGAGAGTCACTGTGGTGACAGAGAGAGTCACTGTGGTGACAGAGAGAGTCACTGTGGTGAGAGAGAGTCACTGTGGTGACAGAGAGTCACTGTGGTGACAGAGAGAGTCACTGTGGTGACAGAGAGTCACTGTGGTGACAGAGAGAGTCACTGTGGCGACAGAGAGAGTCACTGTGGCGACAGAGAGAGTCACTGTGGTGACAGAGAGTCACTGTGGCGACAGAGAGAGTCACTGTGGCGACAGAGAGAGTCACTGTGGCGACAGAGAGAGTCACTGTGGCGACAGAGAGAGTCACTGTGGCGACAGAGAGAGTCACTGTGGCGACAGAGAGAGTCACTGTGGTGACAGAGAGAGTCACTGTGGCGACTGTGTCTGTGTGTGTGTGTGTGCGTGTGTGTGCGTGCGTGCGTGTGTGTGTGCGTGCGTGCGTGCGTGCGTGTGTGTGAATAAGCGTGCATGAGAATTTGTGAATGAGGCCAGATTGTGTGTGTACGCATGCAGGAGCCACAACTTGCGTAAACACACACTGCAGTCCAGCAGTTGGCTCCAACCCACTAAATGAAGGGGGTCCTAATTAACGCTAATTAACGTCAACGACAAGTTTGGGGCCATTCGTCCAGCTAATCCTGCGTTTACATTTTCCCCTCTCGCTGGAACCCTGCTGGCCAATTCTCACTCAGTCACAGAAAGGACGCATTGTTAACGGGCCCGGGCATCAAAGATGCGAGCCCCCTCCAAACGAGTTGCTCCATTAGAGGCCTGAGAGCCGGTCCTGATCCGGACACTCCAACAAACAGCCCAGGAAAGAGGAGGGGCGCAGAGGTCAAGCCCCACGTTTAGACTGTCCGATCCATCAATGACTCGTTTGCACTCTTTCATCATCCCGACCATGTTTAAAACAAAGCTACAGTGAAGCGTGGAAGAGGGTAGTAAAGGATCTGATACTGTAAAGGAGCTCAGTGCACAGGCACTGTTGGGGCGGCAGCCTGGGAAGGAGTGTGTGTGTGTGTGTGTGTGTGTGTGGGGGGGGGGGGGTGTATGCGTGTGCATGAGCAGATAGCATGCTCATGCTTTTGAATTTGGTGCGAGTAGGCCTATGTGTGTGTAATAGTTAGTTGTGAAGCGAGGACCCTCCTAGTTTTAGAAGGGTAAAAGGCACAGAGGTTGTGGAGGTCCTGATTATACCCATGCACAGACACACCCATACACACACACACACACACACACACACACACACACACACACACACACACACACACACACACACACACACACACACACACACACACACACACACACACACACACACACACACACACACAGGCACTGGATCTGTTATGTAAAGAAAAAGGACAACAGAAGTTTTGCTCTGTGTGGTTTCCCTGCCTCTCTTGGCCCTGCTTACCAGGAACAGGCTGAAGAGAGGACTACTTGTTCTGGATGCTGCTGTCAACGCATGAGTTAAGCGTGACACTTCCTCTGCCCACCACCAAAACCACACAGGCACAAATCTGCAATTCACATATTGTGAAGCAGCGTAAGGTTAAGGCAGTAGGAAGAGGAAATCAGGAAACTTTTTTTTGTCAGATAATAGAGCTGATGAAGAGCTTTTATTGTGAGGGCCATAATGTACGCTGTTGGATGCTTTGCAGTGACATGAGTAATTGAACCCTAGTGTAGCCCATGTTGTGTAGGCCCCCACAGCTGGGGATTGAACCAGGAACCAACGGCATGGGAGGCAAGGAGGCTAAACCCATGGGCCCTAGCATCTGTCACTAGAGTGTGTCTTGAGCTTTACTCACTGCACAGCATTGCCCGCTGACTACCATTACACTAGTACTGTGAATGCTATGCTCAAGCTATTGAGCAATACCTGATTATTATAAGAAGGGCATGAGAAACACCAGGAAATGAAAATAAGTGTATATTCTGTAGTGCATTCAATTGAAAAAGATGATGAAAATGTCAAGGTTCCATATTTGTCTCATTCTTTCCTCTGAAAACTAAGTACCGTAAATTCCGGACTATAAGACGCACCGGTCTATAAGCCGCACCTTCAAAGGTGACTATTTTTTTCTTCTATAAGCCGCACCGGTCTATAAGCCGCGGGTGTTTTGATGTTTAATTACCATATGTAAGGCTTCGTGCACAGAGGGGATTGTCGGGAATGGCTGTTTGGGGAAGCTCCCATTTATTAACATTTCAACAAAACAAAAGTCAGGTCACTAATCCCCAGACAAAATCACACATTGTGGTATTTTTTGTTTTTTTTACAGTGCACACAGTGTCCGCGGTGTGGTGAAAAGAGGGCAAGAGAGGAAATTAAAACAGAAGTGGATTTATAGTTAGAAAGAGTGCTAAAGAAGAGAGAATTCCGTTTTTTATTTTTTTATTTTAGTTACTCACAGTACTATTGACCAGTCCAACTCAAAAGATATTCGGCAGTTTCACTTTGAGCTCTTGTTCCGCCGCTGGGCACACAGTGTCCGCGGTGTGGTGAAAAGAGGGCAAGAGAGGAAATTAAAACAGAAGTGGATTTATAGTTAGAAAGAGTGCTAAAGATAGTCCGGTCTGGTTATGACGAGTCTCGCTGGGTACAGTACGCCAAAGCGATATCCATTGACTCGATGATGCTGTTGTATGTTGCGCGTTTCTGTTGCACCAACGCGGACCGGACGAAAAAGCGCGTACCCTCCCAGGTGAGGGGCTTCTTCCCCGCAGCCTGGAGGATGAGTTGACGGTCGGGCCAGCGGAGTAGGCAGATGAAGATGGCCCTCGGTGGCAGGCCGGGGTCTGGACGTGGCCGAGGCGCCCGGTGTGCCCTGTCCACCTCTGGTGGTTTCTCGCCTTCCTTCAGGTCCAGGATGTAACACAGGATTTTGCCACAAAAGCGTCCATGTCACCAATCTCAGCTCCTCTTTTACATTGATCAGGCGAATGTTATTTCTTTTACTCCTGCTGATTAAGTCATCAACCTGCGTGTGCAGGGTTTCGATTTTGCATTTTATCCATTTTCGGACTCACTGTGTTGTTTTTGTCCTCCAGTGCGCGGATGCGCTTTTCCGCATTATAAACTCTGTTCACGGTTGCCTTAGTTTCTTTAGTGAGTGAGTGGATGGACTTCTGCACGTTTTCAAACTTGTTTTCAAGCTGCTCAAAACCTCTGAGCGATGTCGGACTTAATCGATAGTGTTTCACGGAGTAAAAGTTTAGCCCAAGCGTGTATCTCCAGCCTCCAGCAGGTGAGTCATTTCCTCATTCATGGCGTGATTGCTTCGTCTTTTTCTTTCTGCTTACCTGTGTTGTGTTATGTTATGTTATGTTATGTTGTTAAAAGAGGGCAAGAGAGGAAATTAAAACAGAAGTGGATTTATAGTTAGAAAGAGTGCTAAAAAAGAGAGATTTTTTTTTTTTTTTTTTTTAAATCCATAGATAAGACGCACCGTTATATAAGCCGCAGGGGGCAAAAAAGGCCAAAAAACGGGAAAAAAGCCGCGGCTTATAGTCCGGAATTTACGGTATATCATCTACAAAGGCCCAAGGACAAGGTTATAGTTGAATAGCTGCCTGTTGTATGTAAATGTCTCAACAGTGAAACACTTTACAAAGCAATTCCCTACGGATTTGACACCACTGTCCCCGTAAGCCCCCTCTTCAGTAAGCCCCCTCTTCACTTTTCCATGTAACATTATCATCCACAAAGACACTTTAGCGTCACGCCGGCCGACATAAATCACTCAGTCTTTTTAAGTTTCATAAAAGCACTCTCGTTAGCCCCGCCCCCTTAACGCTTCCTATGTGTGTTTAAGTTTCATAAAAGCACTCTTGTTACGTTAGCCCCTTAACGCTTCCTATGTGTGTTTAAGTTTCATAAAAGCACTCTCGTTACGTTAGCCCCTTAACGCTTCCTATGTGTGTTTAAGTTTCATAAAAGCACTCTCGTTACGTTAGCCCCTTAACGCTTCCTATGTGTGTTTAAGTTTCATAAAAGCACTCTTGTTACGTTAGCCCCTTAACGCTTCCTATGTGTGTTTAAGTTTCATAAAAGCACTCTTGTTACGTTAGCCCCTTAACGCTTCCTATGTGTGTTTAAGTTTCATAAAAGCACTCTCGTTACGTTAGCCCCTTAACGCTTCCTATGTGTGTTTAAGTTTCATAAAAGCACTCTCGTTACGTTAGCCCCTTAACGCTTCCTATGTGTGTTTAAGTTTCATAAAAGCACTCTTGTTACGTTAGCCCCTTAACGCTTCCTATGTGTGTTTAAGTTTCATAAAAGCACTCTCGTTACGTTAGCCCCTTAACGCTTCCTATGTGTGTTTAAGTTTCATAAAAGCACTCTCGTTACGTTAGCCCCTTAACGCTTCCTATGTGTGTTTAAGTTTCATAAAGCACTCTTGTTACGTTAGCCCCTTAACGCTTCCTATGTGTGTTTAAGTTTCATAAAAGCACTCTTGTTACGTTAGCCCCTTAACGCTTCCTATGTGTGTTTAAGTTTCATAAAAGCACTCTCGTTACGTTAGCCCCTTAACGCTTCCTATGTGTGTTTAAGTTTCATAAAAGCACTCTCGTTACGTTAGCCCCTTAACGCTTCCTATGTGTGTTTAAGTTTCATAAAAGCACTCTCGTTACGTTAGCCCCTTAACGCTTCCTATGTCTCGTTAGCCCCCTTAACTCATTGAGTGCCAAGGAGGTCGATCGACGTCAAAGTAAATAGTGACGTAGAGTGCCAAAGACGTCGATCGACGTCAAATGCGTTTTTTGACGGTGGGACGTGGATCAAAGCCTCAGGCATCTCCTGTACAAATATTGTAGCTATTGAAGGTGTATAACCTATTTTACGGACTCATTAGGTGGCGACAGTGCTCTCCAGATTAGAGAAAGGTCCGGAAAACAGCAGGAAAAAGCCCCGTGATGAAAGAGAAACCGCTCATGCTGCAGCCAGAGCCATATAGATTGCTCTGTCTGCAGCTGACGTTGGCTGCGAACAGCAGTCAATCCGCGCCCACAACTGAGCCTCTCTGCCTCTGTCTGTCTGTCTGCATAGTTTCTCCACACGATTAGCCGCCAGAAAGGCAGCACCCGACACCGAAGGGCCAAACCTTTCCCTGCAGTCCGGTTTGGCATTTCCGTGTCGCGCTGGGAGCCGGCGCACAAAAACGGAGCGCTCCGAAAATAGACTGGGTGCGTGTTAGGCTGTGTGTTAGTGTGGGGAGGAGTTTGCAGCTGAGGGGGGGAGAGGGGGGTGGGGCACGCAGGGCAACACACAACTACACCACGTCACTACATCAGAAAATATTAGCTTCAGACTCAGTGAATGTGCTTGAAATGCTTCATTTCACAAAAGGCGGAATAACTCAGCTTCTAATTTGAAACGTGTCTTTTTGCTCAAAACAACCTATCTTCTCCGGCTCATAACTAAAGAACGGAAAATGGTATCAATAAACTTTTTTTTGCAGATGATAGAAGAGAGTCTCATCGTTCTTTGTGCGTATTCGGTGTTTACATAGTAATATCACACAATATTCTGTGGGCCTCGAGAAATCACTGAAAACGCTCTGAAACTCTGGCACTGGGAGCGTCCGTTCTCCAAAAGTGGCTGGCACTCAATGAGTTAACCCTTCCTATGTGCGCAACCACAACAGTTTTTCTTTCAGTCGTTGCTTCTTCACGCCTAGGAAAGTAAATTCGATTCCGGCACATAGCTCGAGCCGGGGTGTTCACACAGCGGGTAAGCACAATAGAAACACAGTGGGTAAGCAGTGCACAATAGAAACACAGCGGGTAAGCACAATAGAAACACAGTGGGTAAGCACAATAGAAACACAGCGGGTAAGCACAATAGAAACACAGTGGGTAAGCACAATAGAAACACAGCGGGTAAGCACAATAGAAACACAGCGGGTAAGCACAATAGAAACACAGCTGGTAAGCACAATAGAAACACAGCGGGTAAGCACAATAGAAACACAGCGGGTAAGCACAATAGAAACACAGCGGGTAAGCACAATAGAAACACAGTGGGTAAGCACAATAGAAACACAGCGGGTAAGCACAATAGAAACACAGCGGGTAAGCACAATAGAAACACAGCGGGTAAGCACAATAGAAACACAGCGGGTAAGCACAATAGAAACACAGCGGGTAAGCACAATTGAAACACAGCAGGTAAGCACAATAGAAACACAGTGGGTAAGCACAATAGAAACACAGTGGGTAAGCACAATAGAAACACAGCTGCTAAGCACAATAGAAACACAGCGGGTAAGCACAATAGAAACACAGCGGGTAAGCACACTAGAAACACAGCGGGTAAGCACAATAGAAACACAGTGGGTAAGCACAATAGAAACACAGCGGGTAAGCACAATAGAAACACAGCTGCTAAGCACAATAGAAACACAGCGGGTAAGCACAATAGAAACACAGCGGGTAAGCACAATAGAAACACAGCTGGTAAGCACAATAGAAACACAGCAGGTAAACACAATTGAAACACAGCAGGTAAGCACAATAGAAACACAGCGGGTAAGCACAATAGAAACACAGCTGGTAAGCACAATAGAAACACAGCAGGTAAACACAATTGAAACACAGCAGGTAAGCACAATAGAAACACAGCGGGTAAGCACAATAGAAACACAGCTGGTAAGCACAATAGAAACACAGCTGGTAAGCACAATAGAAACACAGCAGGTAAACACAATAGAAACACAGCTGGTAAGCACAATAGAAACACAGCAGGTAAACACAATTGAAACACAGCGGGTAAGCACAATAGAAACACAGCGGGTAAGCACAATAGAAACACAGCGGGTAAGCACAATAGAAACACAGCGGGTAAGCACAATAGAAACACAGCTGTGGCGATCTGTCCGGGCTCCCTGGGAGCCACCGGAGGCCAGGAGCACATGTTCGTTAATGTTCAATTACAAAGGCCACAATGGGAGCTGCTAGTCGCTGAGGTCTGTACTTTGTACTTTGTACTTTGCATCTCTAAACCATTTGAAAGACTGCACCTTCTGCTAAATGTTGAAGGATGTGTCCTCCAGGATTGATCACGGGTGAGTGGACGGTTTAAACTCTGACCGAGCCGAGCGAGGTGTTAAAAGGTTTGTTGCTTATAAAGAAGTAGCAACAGTGATGTCATGAACACATGTGTGTGTGTAAACCCTCTGACACTTCTTCAATCACCGCTCTCTCCAAGGACTGGATTTGAATTATCCTCAATTTAGAAAGCAACTTTACATGTTTTTGTAGTACGTGTTTAACAAATTGTTTTAAACAATGTGTAATGGAACTTCCATCCATCAATTCAAGCAATTCTTCTTAAAAACAGCTAAAGGCGCATAATCGACCACAGAAGTGGTTCTCAAACTTTTTCACGTCAAGGACCCCTAAACTGGCACAAATTAGACCACAGATCGCCTTTTAATAAGATTTTTGCTTTTGGTTTTTTTAATACAGAAAGTGTATGAAACCCATGACCAAAATAGTCATACATGGTAAAGGGTAAATGGACTGTATTTATATAGCGCTTTTAAGCACTTTACAATGTGCCTACATTCACCCATTCACACACCGAAGGTGGCAAGCTGCCACGCAGGGTGCTGGCACAGCCATCGGGAGCAATTTGGGGTTCAGTGTCTTGCCCAAGGACACTTCAACATGCGGACTGGAGGAGCCGGGGATCGAACGACCGACCTTCCGGTTGGTGGACGTCGCGCTCTACCTCCTGAGCCACAGCTGCCCCATACATCCTGTCATTGTTTTACTTATGGATGGAATTATAGTGAGAATAAATTATTTCACTTTTTTTTGGGAGGGGGGGGGGGGGGGCTTGGGCTGGAGGCTGGAACCCCCTCAAGTACCCCTGGGACCCCACTTTGAGAACCACCGGACTACATCAGTCGTGATTAAGAACTGTCTATCCTCTGAATTGTATCCTATGCAAGTCATTTCTGCCTGGATAAGGAGACTTAAGCTTTGATCCCCCGGGCCTTTTTACACTAAATGACTCAAAGGGCTTTGGGGCACAAAAGGCAGTGGGGCTTGAATACAGTATTATTATTGCGGAGCTCCATTCCAAAAGGAGTTATCAATCAGATTGATAGCACGAAAATAAAGCAAATTGTGAAGGATGGTCGATCACTCAAGAGTTTGGACGACAAGCTGACTTTGCTTCTTTACAAACTTTTATATGTCAGACATACTGACTGTGAGCTACCCAAAATGGATCAAAAGCATTTTTGGAATACAAGTGTTAAATTGCAGACATTGTGATATTGAGGTCAGGGAGTTTCGGCGTTGCCTTATGATGGGTGAGTCTCCCACAAAGCTGTAAACATCAAGAGAAAGTTCCAAATGCTCTGAGCACTAAAGCTGCGAGGAGATGTTTTAAAAAAAGGGCTGCCCGAACAAGCTCACACATAAACACATATAACGTGCACACGCAGGCACGCACATACGCACACACGCTCACAACATATACATACATTCACAGACACACACACACACACACACACACACACACACACACACACAAGCACCTATCCCTCTAGGGCAATCCGCGACCCTCCCCCACCCTTGAAACCCGATCTGTCGGCATGCAGCGCGGAATTCTCCAATCGCCCTGACTTTTGACCTCTGCCCTTTTTGGCAGTGCACAGAAGAGAAGATGAAGTGCCCAAGCCTCTCTTTTCCCCAACACAAAAAATCCCCTGTTCTAGCAACCCTCCCACACATAAGCAGGCACACACACACACACGCACGCACACACACACACACACACACACACACACATGCGGACACACACACACGCACGCACGCACACACACACACACACACACACACACGCATGCGCACACACACACACACACGCACGCACACACACTAATTCCCATTTGGGATGCCTCGAGGCCAAACACTCTTTGGTTCCCGTGAGGCACATGATCATAATGACTCTTGATATGTAGGTAACAACATGTAATGTTAGTGGATACGTAGTTACAAGTGTGTGTGTGTGTGTGTGTGTGTGTGTGTGTGACTGTGTGTGTGTGTGTGTGTGTGTGTGTGAGAGAGAGAGAGGGAAAGAGGGAGAGAGAGCAAGGCAGAGAGATGGACTTTGACTTTTAAAACCCCCTCATTGCATCATTCACATATAGCAAAGTCAACAAAGCTGTTAATTGGAGGGGCAAAACAATGTACCAATAGTAGTTATCATCATCATCATCATCATCATCATCAACAGAAAGCGATAGAGAAAGATGGTAAAATGGGAAATGGACTGCATTTATATAGCACTTTTATCCAAAGAGATTCACAATGTGCCTTCACCCATTTACACACCGAGGGCGGCCAGCTGCCACAGCCATTTGGAGTTTAGCGTCTTGCCAAAGGACACTTCGACATGGATGGGATTGAACCACCGACCTTCTGATTAGTGGACGACCCGCTCTACCTCCTGAGCCACAGCCGCCCCAAAAGAGACAGAAAGAGAGAGAGTGCACAGCCATATGTGTTTCTGTCATTTGCCTTGCCCCTGACATTGTGTTTACTTGGCGTCAGTGTGTGTGTGTGTGTGTGTGTGTGTGTATTGGGTCTTGTTTATATACATTGTGTCAAGAGAGTGTGTGTGTGCATGCAGAGGAGAAACCTCGCTCACAATGTGGAGAGAAAATAGCCTAATAAAGAAAAGAGATTGTAATGATCTTGAATAATTGTCACTTCTGTGCTGGTGGATGGGACAACGAAGGCCACTTAATGTGCAAATGTCATAATGAGTCGCCTTCTGAATACTTGATCACCAGCAAAGATTGTTTCCCACTTGTTCAGCTAAAGAAGGTATGACTGGATTAGTGAAATGAATTTACAGGTGAAGAGTTTAATTGGAAATGTTATATCCATTTGAGATCAAAACATTCCTGGTGATGTTCATAGCTAAACAAATAAAACATTATAATACCATCAAAAGTTACTTTTTCAGGAAAAGTCTGTAGTTGGCCAATATCTTCATTCAAAATCTCTAGTTCTACTTGTATACCAGCAATAATTTTTAGTAACAGTAGGTATATTTTTTGCAGTAGATATTTCACTTGGAATCAGACTTGGACTTCTCTGTGCGTCTGTACTGTATGTTGTGTGTGTGTGTGAGTTCCCATACGTCTGTCCCAGCAGGCCAGAGTGCGTCTTAAAAAGCCCCCGGAGCACCACCTCTCTCCTCCACCATCTGACCGCTGCCATTTGTGCATTGTGTGTGTCCGGCATGACTGCTCTCGTCATTTTCCCCTTTGATTGGCCTTCGCACAATGTAATCAGTGTTGCAGCTGTCTGAAAAGGCCTCTTGTGCAGTATCTGAGCAATGCCGATCACCCCGATGCGTCCGCAACTTTGCTTTTAGTTCCATTCAGGCGCTGTGACAAACGGCAAACTGTCTGGTGAGCATGTGTCAAGCCACTTGATTTACTGCTTTGTTTGACTGCACTGGCCCTTTTCTGAATGTCGCCTCCGTCTTCTATGGCCTTACTGTATTGGTAAGAATTGCCATGGCCGTAAGCTTGAAATTCTAATGTACAGACAGACTGAAAGAATTGGACCACAGTATGAGCGAGTCCTGTGACGTGCTTCCATTACACAAAAGCTGACTTATTCCATTTGCTTCCGGGTTTTTTTAACACCGATGAAATGATTGAGTGATGAATCAATCAAAATCATCTTTGAGTCTACCTGAACAAGTTCAGTCTGCTCTCAAATGACTAAAAATATATAACAACACCGTTTGATTTTTTTGGATGCGGGAGAAAGATCCAAGTGAGAACGTTTCAAGGAAGTGCCATGTGGTTTGAGTTAGTTTGTTAGCGAGTGATGTGCCTGCGACTAGGTATAACTCGGTGTGGTGGATCCCCAAACTGTAGCCAATCCATTAAGGCAAAGCTCTCTTGATCCCTTTCTTTAAGCCCTCCACCGTGGCTGATTAAATGTAGCCGATTTTCACGCCCGTGCTCTGGAGGCCGCAAGGCTGAATGGCTCCTCACAGAGCGTCCGCCGCGCGCTGAGGAGGAGGAGCCAGAACACAAGCAGCAGGCTGGCTAGAGACAGACCCTTCCCACATCATAACATATTGAGATTTAGATTTGTCTAAGGCAGGTACTTATGCACATACAAGGGATTTAGCTTGGAACATTGGTGCTGTGCAAATAGTGGACAAAAACAAAACAATAAGAGTAAGTAACATCCAGGGCAATATACAACAAAAACAAGCAATAGATAATAGGCAATAAGTATCTATTAGCAATAGAAAAATAGAGGGTAGAGTGCATACCTCCGCCAACCTTTCCACAAAGTTTTGTGGTGTTACGTGAATCCGTTTTTGAGCGCCTTTTTATGATTGGCCATGGCCATTGCTACGCCCTCTTTGGGCTAGTGGGCGTGGAAAGTGAATCAGTTCGTCCTTGGTCCATGACCAGCCTCTCTACAAAGTGTTGTGTTGTTACGTGTGCTCTAGACTCTAGAGAGAGAGTGGCGTCAGCAGGAGGACCAAAATGCGTGACTGACTCATTAGCCAATGAACACCCAGGAAAGGCTCTCGCACTACTTTTGAATGCTAAAATAAAGCTGATAATGTTCCATTTGATTCAAGAGAAGTAAAAGCTTTCAAAGTACAACACAAACTGCAACTCGACAGTGCTGCTTAATCCAGGACCTTACTTCCTGGAACCTTTGAGAGTAAAAAACTGGTCCATTGGATTGAATGGAGATGTCGCGACTCTTCTATATACATGGCTCTGACATGAATCTGTTTGGAAGTTAGGTGCCTTTCTGTGATTGGCCACAGCCATTGCCACGCCCCCTTTTGGCCAGTGGGCGTGGACAGTTGATAAGTTCAAAGGTGGCCCATGACCTACTTTTCTATTAAGTCAGAGGAGAATGGTCGGCCTGGTTGGAGCTGACAGAAAGGCAGCAGTAACTCAGATAAGCTGTTTACAATGCAACACGTCAAACCTTGAGGTGGATGGCACTTGTAACCAGTTTACATTGAGCTAAAAGTTTATACCTACCCAGTGTTAGTATGGTGTTCCTAATAAAGTGCTTGGACAATTGGACGAATGATTGGACGATTCATCAGTATTATTATTAAGAAAAAAAAGACTGGTTACAGACTTGACTCCCAATACGTGACCCTTCGGACAAGAAAACCAGCCTCCCTCCTCCCCTCTCCGACAGGGTGTTAAGACCTGTCCCTACTCTCCCCAGGGAATGCTGGGAAAGGAAGGCCTTCACATCTGTCCCCAGCCTCAGGCAGAAGAGAGAGAGGGAGAGACATTCCTTCAACCCCGCAAATCCACTCTTCACAGATGAACAGGGGTAAAAGAAGAAGAAAGAATCTGTATTACTGACATCAAATTGAGAGAGAAAGAGTGAAAGGAAATGGAGAGACGGGTAGAAAATGAAGGAGTTAGTGAAAGAGAGAGAGGGACAGAGAGTGGTGGTGAGTGAGAAATAGAGCTTGTCTCCTTATGAAGCCATCCATCACTCCTTCAATAGCCCAGTGGGCAGAGGGAGAGAGAACCAGGCACCCCGGCCCTCCTTCAATAGCCCAGTGGGCAGAGGGAGAGAGAACCAGGCACCCCGGGCCTCCTTCAATAGCCCAGTGGGCAGAGGGAGAGAGAACCAGGCACCCCGGGCCTCCTTCAATAGCCCAGTGGGCAGAGGGAGAGAGAACCAGGCACCCTGGCCCTCCTTCAATAGCCCAGTGGGCAGAGGGAGAGAACCAGGCACCCCGGGCCTCCTTCAATAGGACGAGGAGGAGAGGAGGGCGGCGGTGATGTGCTGTTGAGCTGTGATCTCTACCTCCCTCCCTCCTGTGAAGTCAGCAGGGAAAGTGATTAGCCAAACCTCTCCTCCTCCTCCAACCCCTCCATTTTCCCTCTTCAAATGCCAGTTGTAACAGTTGCGGCCGGTCCTCTCTCACTGAGGCCTGTAGCTAATTTCTCCACCTCTCTAAATGGGTCGGCGATGCAGATGTGGATGTCACCGTGTACACGACTACACGGGTATGAAATCATATCTGTTTAGAAAAATCAATAACCGTTTACACGTCTTTTTGTGTGTCCTTTTAAATAAAGTTTTAACAATGATTTTACTGTGTTCTGGACTCGCAATCATTCATTTCTCATCAAAAATAAACTGTGCGTGTGTCCGCTAAGAGTATTCCTGTCAGTACGCTGGTGTGCGGTGATCCCAGCAAGGAAGGAGATTGAAAATAATGTTAACTCAGCAGTGGCTTCAGAAAGATGCTGGTGCAGGCTCTCGTTTTCAGGCAACTAATAATGGAGAAACTGTCACAACAGAGACAGAAAGGCTCAATTGTGGGAGCAGATTGGCTAGACACTTAATATTTCTGGTGAGTGTTGTGCTTTTTATCACAGTACGTGTGTTATCTGTTAGCTATCAAGCTAGCTACCGCTGCTAACGCTATTTTCAATCTGCGTCCTGGCGGTGAGAACGTCAGTCCCATCATCCTCGTCGCCAATGTTATGTCTGAAGAACTGGCGGACCACGACGTGCTGTTTAACGTTTTATTAACAACGGCTGTGAGTCATACAGGCTAAACTCATGCTGCTACGTCTCTATCAGGCTCAACTCTGATACTGACAACAGTCAAATGTTCAGGCTAACACCCCCACTTACGGCACTGTCGTAACCCTCCTAAAGGGCCAGTCCTACTGACGTGGCGCATACACAACAATCTACTGCCTGTAAGCTACAGATGATAACTTTATCGGGTCAAAAAAAAAAAAAATCCGGTTACACGTTGCCAGAAGGTCCAGTGACACGTTTAGAAAATGTTGTAACCGTTGACACCCCTACTCTCAATACACAACTTCACCTGCTGCAATACACACTTACAAATGCTTTCTATCTCAGAAGATAGAAGCTTACGCCTAGAATTCCGTATTTGATCAAGTGTTAAAGATACATCCAGGATTTTGACTTGACTGACTAAACATTGGGTACAGTATTTTGACATGGCATGTTCTTGAAATGTTAGACTTAAATTGGAAAATAAGTTTCCTTATTTTTCACAAGCCATCGTAGTTCAAACTACCGGCCTGTTTTGCTTTGTCAAATATGCAAAAATGTACAGTTACAAAATAAAAGTGTTTTTTTTAGTTATTTTTTTTTATCAAAAGCTAAGTCAATTTAATAAAAGTAATAAATGGAGAAAAAATATATTACTATTTTCTCATTCTTGTCATGTGTTCTTGTCCTGTGTTCTATGATGTCAAGTTCCTTTTATGTGTCCTTGCTTTTTTTGACAATTGAATTTGCCTTATCTCCAAAAGGTAAGAGCAACATTTGCGTTGAAAGAAGAGTGATAGGTAAACACACTTTCACACTAGGGTGTGACAAGTGTGAGATGTTGTTGACCCTTGCTTGTCCCCTCTTGTTCTCCCTATTAGGGTCCCTTAACGTTAAGGTCACAACCTAGCAGTTTTATTGGCCCTCTAAAGTCATCAGTGCTTTGGGATTGGATGAAAGCCTTCTAATGGAGTCAGTAATTGGTCCAATCAGTTTATTAGGTGCACTTGTTGTGGGAACAGCTTTGGTGTATAAAGTAAAGTATACATCATTTGCTTCTTTTGTCAACAGAGAAATGTTGAGAAAAATGTTTAAAAGAAATATTTGTTACAGATGTGTGATTGTGATAAAACATATACACATCAAAGCATGGACTGCAGAAGTTAAAGGATTTCAAATGTGCATGTTAGTTAAAAAAAGTTTATTATTGTTAATTGTGTTTTTATTTTTTCCCAGTTTCCCCAATTTTAGTCACTTCACTCAGTTCACTGTTGGGTTTATAACCCTTGGACCAATGAAAGTTAAAAAATAATAGGTGACAAATTGTGTGTTAAAAATATGCTTCTTAATTCCTGAAAGATGTGTTTTTTGTTTTTTTGTCCGACAACAGCCATATGCTGCTATCACTCTCACCAGACTATTCCAAAACCATGAAGGGAATCAGTCACACACACGATCATCAACTTAAGTTGTCATGTAAATATACTGTGTTGTGTTTGCTGTCAGGTGCGGAGGGAGCTGACAGGCCGTCAAAGGCTCCGTCCACGACCTCCGCTAAAGAGGAACGCTTTGGTCTTTGGCCTTTTCTCTTAGGCTCCCCCATTATCTGCCTGACCCCGCCCCTTAAAACACTGCCTGACCCCACCCCTTAAAACACTTGGACGAGTGAAAGGTCCTGACTCTGCACTGAGCCTGGCTTAGATGTCAACCTATGCTATTCAACCTGCACACTCAACCCCCCCTCCTTCCCCCCCACTGGACAAGGAGGCCAAGCCCCCCCCCCCCCCCCTCCCCACACACACATCTACAAACTAGGGCTGGGTATTGGTGCTTGATACTGCACCTTTAAGATATCAACCAAAATAACCCAGTACAGTAAGTAGTATCGAAATGTCTCCAGTCAAACGATACCTGAATTCGATCCTTTTTACACAGATTATCTAGAAACAAATACTTGGATGGTTGTATGGCCAATCATTTGCTCGCAGCCAATCACCACAACGTTCTTCGATTTCTTGTGACGTGTGATTGGCCCACTACTGCAGCAGCTCCAACCCATAGAGCATGGGTACAAAATACATGCTGAAAAATGACGAAAGAAATAAATCGAAATAGAGGCTAGTGTGTCTAGCATCAGTTGTTTCCCACTTTATAAAAGCACAAAGGAAGGGGGGGCAAGCTAAGCCATACCATTCAGAATTTTATAAAGAAGATAAGTGTGTAAATTATGATTTCTCAGGCAGTAACAATGGTGATGGCTGTTTGGCTTCCAGTCAAGCACTTTAAAAAGGTCCACTTTGCAGATTTTCAACCAGCATCATTACACAATCGGTAGTATCAATATTGTACGCTTTGTTCCTTGCTGCACCTGATTGGACAAACGCTGTTGTTTGACGGACTGAGCCGTCTGCAGTGTCTGAAGTATTGGAAAAACATGGCGGCTCATTTCAAACTTTCTCTTCTACTATGAAAATGGCTCAGCAAAATGTGTTTCTGAAAACGCCTACAATAGACCATGCAGTTTCTAAATCTGCCTTTATTTTTGATTTACAATGGTTAGTTTAAAAGATCCTATACAAGTTTGGGGAGGCGGTGAGTCACGCTGCACACACCTCATTTGCATAAAGTAGATAGAGAAATACTTTATGCAAATTAAGGAGCGGCTATCCCGACACTCCGTCTCTTGAAATGCCCCGCCTCCTCCCTACCAGAAGGCATTGCACGCTGTCTACATTGATAATGAATGGGAAGCGTGGAATGACAGATCTGATGGATCAGCACTTTAACGTCCCTCCATGTAGCCTCCTGCACCGAGATCAACCTCGGTCAAAAACTGCTCACATTCAGCAGTATTGCCAACAAATAAAGAAATGGGAGAGATCTCAGTGCACCGATACAAAGCTGGTTGAAAAGCAACAAAGTGGCCCTTTAAGAGCCTGGTGGTATACTGACAGGTGGTATACTGACAGGTGGTATACTGACCGTGCAGGTTTAGGTGTTGGACATGAGGCTAATAAAGCTGCATGCTCATGCAAACTCATAATCATGCATTGTTTCTATTTTCTATTTGCACATGCAAGCACGCACGTGTACACACACACACACACACACACACACACACACACACACACACACACACACACACACACACACACACACACACACACACACACACACACACACACACACACACACACACACACACACACACACACACACACACACACACACACACTGGATTAATCCATTAAGGTTCCAGAGGAACCTGGTTCTGGCTGAGCTGTCAAGAAAGAGAGGAAAACAAGTGTATAAGAGCCCCCTCCCCCTGCTTTCCCTCTCCCCCTCCTCACCCACGCACTCCTTTCTCCCACTGACCACTGTTCAGAATCGCCCCCTCACCCCTGTGACCCCCCCATTGGGCCCTTTCACTCCGCGACAATGGCTGCCGGGGGCCGTGTTATTTGAGGCACTAAAGGAGCCGTCCCACCCGCCCGCCCCCAGGACAATGCCCCCCCTGCCGAGAGCTTTCTTCCCCTCACCTCCCTAATGACAGGTTTCATCCTCTCTGCCCTGACCTCCAGGAGGGGCTGTGGCTCTCGGGCCGGCCCACCGCCTTTCTGCCCGCTGACCCGCTCCGCCAACAGGCCCGCCTCCCGCTCACTAATACACATATAGCTGTACACACTTTCACTCACACCGACAGTACACACTAATACACATATAACTACACACACTTACTTTCACTCACACCGACAGTACACACTAATACACATATAACTACACACACTTACTTTCACTCACACCGACAGTACACACTAATACACATATAACTACACACACTTACTTTCACTCACACCGACAGTACACACTAATACACATATAACTACACACACTTACTTTCACTCACACCGACAGTACACACTAATACACATATAACTACCGTACACACACTTACTTTCACTCACACCGACAGTACACACTAATACACATATAGCTACACACACTTAGGGGCCCTTTACACGAGGACAGTTTCTGGAAGAAATGACACAATAGCGTTTCCTTCACACCTTTTCCTTCACACCTTCTCCCTGTTTACATGAGCGCTGTTGAATTTTTAAAACGCGTAATGTACATGCCAGGTCGCTAGGTGGCAGTGTGATCACCTTATTCTTTGCCCATACAAGGACGCTTCTGCATGACGTCATTTCGTAATCGTTTTTCCGGTTTTAAACGCGGAAGTAGAGTACGCCTACCGCAGTCATTTAGACTTGCCAAAAAGCTGTTTTCAAGCTAAAATAAACCCCAAACTGTTTTAAAGTTTTAATATTTGTCGGGTGAGAACGTAACATATATGTGAGCAGTTTATCAGAATAACGCCTATTGGAAATCTTTAACGAGCAGCGACCGGGAGCGCTGACTGTGATCTGTCAAACACTACTGCTACTGGCAGTGAGAAAACACTGTCGACGTGCTTTTGTAACTAACGTTAAATGCCGACCGGGTACAGCCATCGGCTCCTCGCAGCAGTAACGTTATGAACATGTAACTGAAGTTGGCCGCAGTGTAGCTTAATTCTGAATGTTACCAATCTTCATTCATACTGACGTTTTATTTTGAAAATGTTTGCCAACACACGCATGGCTATGGCGTAATCGCGTGAGTCGCGTGTGCAGGCACGTCAGAGTTCCTGAAATGAGCCGTCTTCAAGCGATTACATGGAGCCCTCAGCGGGAAGCGTCACCAAGAATTTCACTCTGGAAGGTGGTTTCAAAATGTGTCGTTTCCTAAGCCCAAATTCCCCCCTTACTTTCACTCACACCGACAGTACACACTAATACACATATAACTACACACACTTACTTTCACTCACACCGACAGTACACACTAATACACATATAACTACACACACTTACTTTCACTCACACCGACAGTACACACTAATACACATATAACTACACACACTTACTTTCACTCACACCGACAGTACACACTAATACACATATAACTACACACACTTACTTTCACTCACACCGACAGTACACACTAATACACATATAACTACACACACTTACTTTCACTCACACCGACAGTACACACTAATACACATATAACTACACACACTTACTTTCACTCACACCGACAGTACACACTAATACACATATAACTACACACACTTACTTACACTCACACCGACAGTACACACTAATACACATATAACTACACACACTTACTTACACTCACACCAGTACAAGGTACAAGGTACAAGGTCAACTTTATTATGCCACAAGGGGAAACTCAGGTGGTAGTCATACACGTCTGTTGCAGTACATGTCGTGTACACACTGTACACACACTATGTACACATACACATAGCCACACACACACACACACACACGCACACTATATCAAAAATATAAAACTACAACAATATGCTACATCGATTTAAAAGTTACAAGTGCAAGTGCATAGTGCAAAGTGCATTCTGGGAGTGCGGTGAGCACATTAAAGGTGCAGAGACTTTTAGAGATTACACACAGCAGCATACAATATCCAATACAGTACATACAGTCCAAACAATATACACAGTTTGATCAATTATTTCTTGTTTAGCGCTCTGATTGCCGTTGGCACGAAAGATTTACTGTACCTGGTTGTTCTGATTTTCACTCACACCGACAGTACACACTAATACACATATAGCTACACACACTTACTTTCACTCACACCGAGAGTACACACTAATACACATATAGCTACACACACTTACTTTCACTCACACCGACAGTACACACTAATACACATATAGCTACACACACTTACTTTCACTCACACCGACAGTACACACTAATACACATATAGCTACACACACTTACTTTCACTCACACCGACAGTACACACTAATACACATATAGCTACACACACTTACTTTCACTCACACCGACAGTACACACTAATACACATATAGCTACACACACTTACTTTCACTCACACCGACAGTACACACTAATACACATATAACTACACACACTTACTTTCACTCACACCGACAGTACACACTAATACACATATATAACTACACACACTTACTTTCCCTCACACCGACCGGAGCACGCTGATAGGCTTAGCTTGTAAACAACTACGGTGGCTCGTAGTGGACAAATATCATGATATTGCGTAACGTTATAGCCCCCAGATGTCCGTCAATTATTGTGCCTGTTGACGAGCGATTTAAACAGAGCGACAGAGCGATTCCAAAGGGGTGAATCGAGCGACAGAGAGAAAAGTAAATATCTCGGTGTGAACACAGCTTAATACACATATAGCTACACACACTTACTTTCACTCACACTGACAGTACACACTAATACACATATAGCTACACACACTTACTTTCACTCACAGTGACAGCACGCATGGTGTGAGTTAGCCTCTGCTGGTATGATGAACTGTATTATGTTTGATTCCAGTGGGGTTTTTCGGTTACTGGCAATACGAAACTTTATTGTTGAAGTAACATCGACATGCTTTACGCCTGGTTCATGCTTTCTGTGTGGCGAGACATGCTTTACATGCGTCCCGCCTGCGTACCTACATTTGCATTTATCATTTCTGTACCTTTCAGGATGACGTGCTTCTGAAAACTGTTTAGTTTAATTTAGTTTAATTATTTTAGTGGTAACATTCTACAATAAGTGTACATCAATTAAGGGTTAGATGATGCTTAATATGCATGAACTAACCCTTAATCAACAACAGTTAACTAGCATGTCTAGTAATCATTTACTACTGTAATGGTGACATGTTAACTAAGTTTGGTAATAGTGGTTGGGTTGAGGCATGAAGTCACTGAGGTTAAGGTTAGAGCAAGCATACAGTCAAGGCTGTTATTTGATGGTTAATTAATGTTATTTTTTTAAAGTGTTACAAGTTTAGTTGAGTTGGGTTTAGTTGACAAAGACAAGAAACAGGACAGCTTGTTTGTCAAGGATAGCACAAGAAGTTCAGACTTATTTCCTTTGTGCTCCTTGGTATCAGTGGTATTTTAGTGGCGCTGTAGGAAATCTCAGCTCTCCACATCCCAAAACGATACATCCCCCCACAGGAAATGTGCCAGTGGCTCCAGTTCCTCTTCATTCAGCTCATTCAGGACTGAGGTGCATTACATAATTGTGCCGTCATGTTGTATCGGATTTCAGGTGGTGCGCGACCTCGTACAAGTCTGCCAATGCAGTCGGATGCTTCGGCTGCTCGGACATTATTTTGAGCGCGCGCACACACTCCATCACATTCATTTAGGGTGACGGTAAAAATTAGGAATTAATTGTACTTTCCCCAAGGTAAAGTCTTCATTTTTGGTCATGTTTAGCCTCTCTCTGTCTGTCTGTCTGCCTGCCTGTCTATCTGTGTGTCTGTCTGTCTGCCTATCTATCTGTCTGCCTGTCTGTCTGTCTGTCTGTCTGTCTGTCTGTCTGCCTGCCTGTCTATCTGTCTGTCTGTCTATCTGTCTAGCTGTGTGTCCGTCCGTCCGTCCGTCCGTCTGTCTGTCTGTCTGTCTGTCTGCCTATCTATCTGTCTGCCTGCCAGTCTATCTGTGTGTCTGTGTGTCTGTGTGTCTGTGTGTCTGTCTGCCTATCTATCTGTCTGCCTGCCAGTCTATCTGTGTGTCTGTCTATCTATCTGTCTGTCTATCTGTCTGCCTGTCTATCTGTCTGTCTGTCTGTCTCTCTGTCTGTCTGCCTGACTATCTGTCTGTCTGTCTGTCTGTCTGTCTGTCTGTCTGTCTGTCTGTGTGTCTGTATGTCTGTCTGCCTGCCTGCCTGCCTGCCTGCCTGTCTGTCTATCTGTCTAGCTGTGTGTCCGTCTGTCTGTCTGTCTGTCTGCCTATCTATCTGTCTGCCTGCCAGTCTATCTGTGTGTCTGTCTGTCTGTCTGTCTGCCTGTCTGTCTATCTGTGTGTCTGTCTGTCTGTCTGTCTGTGTCTCTGTCTGTCTGTCTGCCTGCCTGCCTGTCTGTCTGTCTATCTGTCTGTCTGTCTGTCTGTCTGTCTGTCTGTCTGTCTGTCTGTCTGCTTGTCTATCTGTCTGTCTATCTGTCTGCCTGTCTGTCTGTCTGTCTCGTTAGAAAACAGGCTTGCACATGAACACAGCACACACACACACACACACACACACACACACACACACACACACACACACACACACACACACACACACACACACACACACACACACACACACACCTACACACACACACACACACACACACACACACACACACACACACACACACACACACACACACACACACACACACACACACACACACACACACACACACACACACACGTTTACAGCTATCTTAGTGAGGACATTTATTGACATAATGCATTCTCTGGCCGAGCCCTAACCCTAACCTTAACCATCAAAACTACAAATGTTGACAAATTGTGATATTGTAAGTCGCTTTCGACAAAAGCGTCTGCTAAATGACGTAATGTAATGTAATGTAAATGCCTATAACCCTTACCCTAGCCTAAACCCAATTCTAATTTAACTCTGTGTGTGAGAAAGTGACGACCGGCCAAAATGTCCTCACTTCCCAGGTATAAAACTCTAATTGGTTCTCATTAAGACATACATGCACACACATGCTCACACACGCGTGCACGCACTCACATCCATACACACACACGCACGCACGCACACACACACACACACACACACACACACACACACACACACACACACACACACACACACACACACACACACACACACACACACACACACACACACACACACACACACACACACACACAGCTTACCGATGCTGACAAATGAAAACCACCTCTCTTTTTCATATTTTGGAAATTATACAATGGTGTTTTTAACATGTTGCAAATACCCAAGGGTTATGAAACTCATTCATCACATAAATGACCCTGTAATCTTTTGATCCAAATAAGAAAAACAGCAAAGCTGCAGTTAGGTTTTCTTCTGTGACAGCTGTATTATTGTGTTTGACAGCACTTTAAAGGAAACCTCTAAAGTCGTCACTTCCAAGCTGTCACTCACAGGCTAGCATAGCTTCCTGGTCATTCATTATCTCAGCCTGAAGCAGCGCAACACCTTCCCTCACAGGGGAAATCAATCTCTCGGCTCTTATGTCATGTCTCTTTTAGTGATGATCCATCGCTGTCAAGGAGGCCAGCAAGTATTGCCTAGTTTAGCAATTAAGGGTTTGGAAACTGAATTACCTCGAGTCTGTCAGAGAAATTAACTTTTCTGTAGTTAATTAGTGACTGAGTGACGAGTGACCAAGAATGAGGAAGTCAGTTATTTTCTGTCAGCTGGATGTGTACCAGTGATGGACTTTATCTTTAATGAAAATTGTCTAAAGTAAATCCAGGATTTGCAATAAGTTCATATTTTAAGAAATTGCTCTAGTGAAGCTTCTCAGTGGCCATTGACCAACCTAGTATATACCGAGTATAGTATCAGATAGGTACCATCAAACTGCCATGTGCTGTGCATTCCACGAGTTACTTTGTGATTAAGTGATGTCATGATTTAAACTGCCATGTGCACTGCATTCCACGAGTTACTTTGTGATTAAGTGATGTCATGATTTAAACTGCCATGTGCACTGCATTCCACGAGTTACTTTGTGATTAAGTGATGTCATGATTTAAACTGCCATGTGCACTGCATTCCACAAGTTACTTTGTGATTAAGTGATGTCATGATTTAAACTGCCATGTGCACTGCATTCCACGAGTTACTTTGTGATTATTAAGTGATGCCATGATTTAAACTGCCATGTGCAGTGCATTCCACGAGTTACTTTGTGATTAAGTGATGTCATGATTTAATGAGTTAATTCATGACATCACTGATGATGTCATCAGTGGGATTTATGACATCACTGATCATGTCATCAGTGGGACAGACAGACAGACAGACAGACAGACAGACAGAGCCCCAGCTCCCATTTATATACTCATGATGATGATAGATAGATGTCATGATTTAAACTGCCATATGCAGTGCATTCCACAAGTTACTTTGTTAAGTGATGTAATGATTTTTGGAGACACCCAATCCTGACATTATGTCAATGTTTTGTTTCACGCAGAAGTATATTTCAGCCTTACGTTGAAAACTCAGCCTAAGTCTAAACCAAGCCTTTTTTTCTGGACAACATTAAATGTTTTGGGGTGATTCTCCCCCCTCCCCCCAGTTAGGTGTGCCTAATGGCTGAAACATACTTCTGCGTCCGCCTCGTCTTGGAGCCTTGCCGGTGGCAGCTGGTCTTACAGTATACACTCGAACGTCAGTTTGACGAGGGGTCGAAGGGGAGTCCCCAGCAAAATTAGTAAATTGTGTGATTTCACTAGGATTTCAATGACTAGAAGTTGTTAGCCCAAGGAGAGAATGTAGTGCATATACATGGTTTTGGTAGCTTTCACTCTCCTGTTATCTCCCCATCTATATTATATTATACTCGTGCTGTTCGCGTCAGCTGCTTCGAGTCGCATTTTCGAGGAGCTGCACACACGCTGCCCCAGCAGGCTCGCCGGCTGCGGCGCACCCAATTCGGCGAGGGGTTTGACGTGGAAGTATGTCACAGCCTTAAGATGCATGTAAAGCAGGGTAACGCTGAAAAAGAGCATTTGTGCTCATCAAAGAAGAAGAAGGGGGAAAAGACGCGAAAGATGGAAATATTTTTGAAACAGCGGTCAGTCGTTTTATGGAGAGAAGTATATTATTGATGCCAAAGTATTCTGCTTACGGTAAATTCAATGAACGTGATAGTTGAGTCTTTTAAGAGAAAGAGTAAACTGTGGCTGCTGTTGAACAGCAGTGGAAAGCCAGTGGCGGTGGGAGTGTCTCAGTGTGGGTGCTGCTGGGCGCTGAGGTGGAGAGAGGGCGAGAAAAGCAGCCACTGTGCAGCGGCCGGGCGACAGGGTGTGACAGGATGAGCAGGAAGACTGCAGGGCGCACAACTGCCAATCCTTCACTTTCTCTCTCTCTCTCTCCCTCTTTCTCTCTCACACACACACACACGTACACGTACACACACACACACACACAGATCGACTACTAAATAGGCTACTAAACTTGCACACACATGCACACTTGGCGCAGACATATTTCAAAGATATTAGCATGTGCACATCTCATATTTTGCATGCACAGACACAGACACCCACATATTGATCTGACTATGTAAATACTATACTTGCACGCGCGCGTGCACGCACACACACACACACACACACACACACACACAAACAAACAATGCAAATAGTATACTTGCACACAGGCACACACACATGCTTGCATGTAATGTATATCTATCTATCTATCTATATTTGGTAATGTGGACTCTGTCTGTCTATTTGTTTGTTTTAAGAGTTTTGGCCGGCCACAGCTATGCCGTTTTACGTCCGATCAGGCTGAAACTCTCAGGAAGTGTAAAGATCACCCGTATAGGTGACCTGACGGAGCCAGATTTTTAATAAGGGCAGATGAATTGCCCTAAGCCTGATTGCCCTAAGGCTGAGGCTATAGTGCAGTGATGATGTCTGTCTGTTCAGTGATGAGGAGACGGTTACAGAATACAACGGGAGACCGATTGGGTTTTACAGAATGTAGGGAAACAGTGGATGGATAAATCCAGAAGGAGGCAGTAATGCAACATAAGGGATGCCAACTGCCATAAAACACCACAAAAGAAGTAGGTAGAATCGGGGAGGAACCAGATGGAGATGATGGCTTCCGCCCCTGGGCTGTGCGGGTGACCTGACAGAGCCCCATTTTTTAATTAGGTGATTGCCCTAATTGTCATCAGTGATGTCATCCGTGATGATGTCATCAGTGATGCTAGAGCAGGCGAGGCCGCAACACGCAGTGGTCATCAGTGATGTCATAAGAGCAAGTGAGCACCACAGCAGGCGACCTGCAGGGTTGGTGAGGGAGCAAGTGAGCCCGCACAGCAGCGGCCGAGCTGCGTATGCAAGCTGCAGGGCAGCTTGGCGAGCTGCAGGGCGGGCGAGCCTAGGAATCGAGCGTGCGTAGATCGAGCATGTGCAGTGCGCAAGATGCCTAGTATTGTACATACACAGATACACCTGTGTAAAGTTTGATTTCCATTACTCTAGACAGACCAGAGGTTCTCAAACCTTTCCACATTAAGGCCCCCTATAAACTGATAATTTAAAAAATAGACCACGGCCCCCATTTGATAAGATTTTGTCCCAGGGTCCCCCATCTGATAAGATTTTTGCTTTTTATTACAGAAAGTGTATGAAACCCATGACCAAAATAGCCATACATTATTGCATTTGGCCTATTTATGGATAGAATTATAGTTCAAATAAATTATCCCTCTTTTTTCTCAGGACCCCCTGGAACCACCTCAAGGACCCCTGGTGGTCTGTTACATTACATTATATTTTATTAAATGGTAGAATGGTAAATGGCCTGCATTTATATAGCGCTTTTATCCAAAGCGCTTTACAGTCAGTAGGTACATTCACCCATTCACACTCCGATGGCGGCAGGTTACCACGCAGGGTGCTGGCACATCAACGGGAGCAATTTGGGGTTCAGTGTCTTGCCCAAGGACACTTCGACATGCAGACTGGAGGAGCCGGGAATCGAACCACCGACCTCTTTTATCCAAAGCGATTAGTGGACTGAGCTCCTGAGCTACAGCCGCCCCATGTATTACATTACATTACATCAAACGCTTTTGTCCAAAGCGACTTACAATAAGTGAATTTTTGTCAACTTGACATACAGTCATGCGTTTACGCCTTAGAGCCAGTTCAGTTCCGTTCAGTTAAAAGTAACACAGCGATACTTTGAAACATCTGCGGTCTGCACGTGGAAGCGCCTGCTGACAAGACTCAGCAACATGGATGGCACTTTACACTCGGACATCGGAAACTTTTCTTAGGGTCGCGACAAGCTCAGTGAACCGTTCTCAAGCTTATTTGACAATTGTGTCACCGAGCCTGAGGTCAGGCTGCTGTCTGTCTGCACGCACAAAGAAACAACCATCAAAGTGGCAATATCATTATGTTGTACACATGAATGTGTGGTGCTGATGAATGCTACATTAAATTACATTGTTACATTACACTTAAATTAAAGACATTAGGCCAACGTTACACCAGCTGCATTTGTCTAAGACCTGTTTCTCCACTGTATGTCTAGGTACCGTAAATTATCTTTTTTTGTCAGATCTTAAAAGTAAGTAGGAGTTTCAGGTACTGGTTCTATTGTTAGTTATGGAACTTCACGTACATGCACAAAAATGACTGGCATCACTACTACAATGTACTACATACACACCACTCCACACATGCGCACGGCACGCACTTGTGCGCACGTGCACAAGTGCGCACACACACACACACACACACACACGCACGCACACACACACACACGCATGCCTCACTGGTTGTCCTGAGCTCTTCCCTGGGGGGTCACCGTGGTAAGAAGGGAGGGATTTCATGCTTGACCTTCCCCTCACGGCTTTGTGAGCCCCTTCACCCCCGCCTTGATTCTCTTGACCTACTTGGTCATCCTGGAGCAAGCCACTTATAATACCTACATCTCACCCACAAACACGCTCTCTCCCTCAGTCACACACATGCACAGTGCACACACATCTGTCTCACACATCATACATCTGTCTGTGGGTTTCTCCCTCCACAGCGCTCTCTTTTCTCTGATTGTGCCCGATGCAAGAGATAAAGATTTAATCCTGTTTTGGCAAACGTTATTTTTGACCATTCTGGACGGTTCTCTCATTGAATTCTGGGAAATCCATGACCCGGCAAATCCCATCCTATTGTTTTGTTGTTGTTTTAATGTAAATCTCTTGGGATGTCTCATGTGTTTTCACATGTGTGGAGGGCTACAGCGTTCACATCAACTTCCTGTATATGAGGATGGCTTCACATAAATAGCTACAGCATCTATCCAAACAACACATTCTCACTGCCAACTCTTCAAGAGGACCCCCTTGGCATCACTTGTAACACACTAGGTACCCCCTTTTCACCACCAGACCGTAGCCAACAACTTCTGTTACAGTTATGGTTAGACAACAAACAACTTGGTTAAGGCTAGAGAAATGGTTTGGTTATAGGGTTAAATAAGAAAAACGTTAATTGTGGCTTATGGTTTAAATGTACTTTGTATACATGGGGAATCGAACTCGTTCAGACGTTGTGGGACCATAGCATCTATTTCAGACGTTGTGGGACCATGGCATCTATTTCAGAAGTTGTGGGACCGTGGCATCTATTTCAGACGTTGTGGGACCGTGGCATCTATTTCAGACTTTGTGGGACCGTGGCATCTATTTCAGACGTTGTGGGACCATAGCATCTATTTCAGACGTTGTGGGACCATAGCATCTATTTCAGACGTTGTGGGACCATAGCATCTATTTCAGACGTTGTGGGACCACAGCATCTATTTCAGACGTTGTGGGACCATAGCATCTATTTCAGACGTTGTGGGACCATGGCATCTATTTCAGACGTTGTGGGACCATGGCATCTATTTCAGACGTTGTGGGACCATGGCATCTATTTCAGACGTTGTGGGACCGTGGCATCTATTTCAGACGTTGTGGGACCATAGCATCTATTTCAGACGTGGGACCATAGCATCTATTTCAGACGTTGTGGGACCATGGCATCTATTTCAGACGTTGTGGGACTGTGGCATCTATTTCAGACTTTGTGGGACCATGGCATCTATTTCAGACGTTGTGGGACCGTGGCATCTATTTCAGACTTTGTAGGACCGTGGCATCTATTTCAGACGTTGTGGGACCATGGCATCTATTTCAGACGTTGTGGGACCGTAGCATCTATTTCAGACGTTGTGGGACCATAGCATCTATTTCAGACGTTGTGGGACCATGGCATCTATTTCAGACGTTGTGGGACCATATCATCTATTTCAGACGTTGTGGGGCCGTGGCATCTATTTCAGACGTTGTGGGACCATAGCATCTATTTCAGATGTTGTGGGACCGTGGCATCTATTTCAGACATTGTGGGACCATAGCATCTATTTCAGACGTGGGACCGTGGCATCTATTTCAGACGTTGTGGGACCATAGCATCTATTTCAGACGTGGGACCGTGGCATCTATTTCAGATGTTGTGGGACCATGGCATCTATTTCAGACGTTGTGGGACCGTGGCATCTATTTCAGACGTTGTGGGACCGTGGCATCTATTTCAGATGTTGTGGGACCATAGCATCTATTTCAGACATTGTGGGACCATGGTATCTATTTCAGACGTGGGACCATAGCATCTATTTCAGATGTTGTGGGACCGTGGCATCTATTTCAGACGTTGTGGGACCGTGGCATCTATTTCAGATGTTGTGGGACCATGGCATCTATTTCAGACGTTGTGGGACCATAGCATCTATTTCAGACGTTGTGGGACCGTGGCATCTATTTCAGACGTTGTGGGACCGTGGTATCTATTTCAGACGTTGTGGGACCATAGCATCTATTTCAGACGTTGTGGGACTGTGGTATCTATTTCAGACGTTGTGGGACCATAGCATCTATTTCAGACGTTGTGGGACCATAGCATCTATTTCAGACGTTGTGGGACCATGGCATCTATTTCAGACGTTGTGGGACCATAGCATCTATTTCAGATGTTGTGGGACCATGGCATCTATTTCAGACATTGTGGGACCATAGCATCTATTTCAGACGTGGGACCGTGGCATCTATTTCAGATGTTGTGGGACCATAGCATCTATTTCAGACGTTGTGGGAACATAGCATCTATTTCAGACGTGGGACCGTGGCATCTATTTCAGATGTTGTGGGACCATAGCATCTATTTCAGACGTGGGACCGTGGCATCTATTTCAGATGTTGTGGGACCATGGCATCTATTTCAGACGTTGTGGGACCATAGCATCTATTTCAGACGCTGTGGGACCATAGCATCTATTTCAGATGTTGTGGGACCATGGCATCTATTTCAGACGTTGTGGGACCATAGCATCTATTTCAGACGTTGTGGGACCATGACATCTATTTCAGATGTTGTGGGACCATGACATCTATTTCAGATGTTGTGGGACATGGCATCTATTTCAGACGTTGTGGGACCATAGCATCTATTTCAGACGTTGTGGGACCAAGTCAAGTTTATTTATATAGCCCTAATTCACAAGCATGTCTCAGAGGGCTTCACAGAAAGTATGTCTAGCTGATTCTAGCTAACACACAGTAACAAGAATATACAGAATAAAGATAACATTTGAACATTTGAAGAAAGCAGGAGAGTGGAGGAGGGAGGGAGAGGGAGGAGAGGGGGGAGGTGGGGAGAAAATAGGAAATGTGGAGAGGTGGGAGGGCGCAGGGGAAGGAGAGCAGTGGGAATGTGAGAGAGGGGAGAGGACAGAGAGGAGGAGAGAAACAGAGAAGGAGAGGTGGAAGGGTACAGGGGAGGTAGAGTAGAGGTAGGGTCTAGGGTGGAGGGAGGGAGGGAGGAGGTGGCATCCATACCATAGCATCTATTTCAGACATTGTGGGACCATAGCATCTATTTCAGACGTTGTGGGACTGTGGCATCTATTTCAGACGTTGTGGGACCGTGGTATCTATTTCAGACGTTGTGGGACCATAGCATCTATTTCAGACGTTGTGGGACCATAGCATCTATTTCAGACGTTGTGGGACCATAGCATCTATTTCAGACGTTGTGGGACCATAGCATCTATTTCAGACGTTGTGGGACCGTGGCATCTATTTCAGACGTTGTGGGACCGTGGCATCTATTTCATACGTTGTGGGACCATAGCATCTATTTCAGACGTTGTGGGACCATAGCATCTATTTCAGACGTTGTGGGAGTGATGAAAAAAGGGGTACCCAGTGTGATAAAAAGTGGCAGCAAGCGGTCCTGACCAAACGTCCGTATTTGAGTTAGTTGGGAGGGAGAACGGTTTGATCCAAATGGCTATTGATGGAAGGCAGACGGGAGATAATCACCTGAAAGTATTCAATCTAAAACTGCATTACTTCACTGGAGGTTCGAAATATTCAACCAACGATTGGTTCTCTGAGGAAAACTACAGTAGGCCTAAATGACATGATTTCATTCAGCGTCAGGCATTTTAGTCTGATGAAACGGCGATGAGACAGCGTTAAAGGGATAGTTCACATTTCTTAAAGTCTAGCCCTATTTGCTACTTACCAATGATGATGGTGATTGGAGTTCTTTCTCAGCACAATCAATCCTGAAGGTCCTCATAGTAGCCCTGGAAAGTTGGGGGGGGGGGGGTAACGAATGCAAGGTCAATGGGTCATGCTCCTGACTGAAGCTCACTGAACTGTACTTTGTGTGACTGTGGATGAAATTTGAGTGAGCCTGCAGTCAGCTTATACATACAGACACGTGTGTGCACAGTGCAGCCTCTTTGTGCCAACGCTCTGGGGATTCCCCTCCTGTCACTCATCCTTCCCAAGGAAACTATCAAGTTATGTTCAGTTATTTTACTTATTATTAAGGCTCCTTGAGCCGTCCTCCCCCTCCCTCACCCCCGTCAGAGGAGGCGAGCGCGTCAGCGGCACCCAGATCGAGTCCCCGTTTCACCTTCAGCGAGCAGCACTTAAGGCCTCCTGTCTCACACACACTGCAGCTCCACCGGTAGCTGGGAACCATTTTCTACTCAGATGAGCACAAACAAAGACATGCATGTGCGGGAGCAAGGACGGAGAGAGGGAGGGAGGGAGGGGGAGGCCCGTCGGTGTGTTTGGTAAACAGCGAGAAAGCCGAAGGGAGCGCACATTCTGGAGGAGAGGGAATGCAAGAAGGGGGGACAGGAGGGGACGGTAGGCTATTCTGCAAAGTGGTGGGTGAAGCGGGAGCCTATCGGAAGCCTGTACACTGGTGGGTGAAGGAAATTGCTGGGGCTCTATCATGATCCGCAGATGGGCTGATCACAAAGGAAGACCACGGCACACCTGGCACTGAACAAACACACATGTATACACACACCTGGCACTGAACAAACACACATGTATACACACAGCTGGAGATGCACATACAATACGGCATGCATGCCCCCCATACCAACACATACACACACAGGCCAAACACTGCATGTCAAGCATGTTCACGAGATGGCAGAAAGTGCAGACAGAGGCTGTGCAAAAGTCAGAGATCACCCTTTTGTTTATATTTGCAGTCAGTCGGCCATTCAGCACAGATTGTTTTTTTGTTTTTTATACAATAATGCAAGAACCATATATTTAACAGAATTATTACACAAACACTCCAATAGGCCTATTAAATATACTATCAAATGTATCAGTATTTCATTTTGTAATTTCTTTACTTTGTGCATCCACTGCCACTTTAAGTCTTCCTTCCTTCCAACAAAAGTCGTTGGCAAAAGTGTCTGACATTATGTTGCGATACTGACATTCACAAAAACAAACTATCCAGAGTTTCCAAAACTGGAGTTCAAAAAATTATTGCAAGATATAAAGAAAACGGGACCACCGAAATCTATCACCATCAGATAGACAGAACCTTAAGCTTTCATCTTTGAGAGGGTGACAAAATTAAGCTCCACTCTCACTTCAGCTCTGAAAAAGTCTCCTGAAAAGAATGGAAGCTATAATAAAGGCAAAGGGTGCACACATACTGAAAAATGTGCTATTATATTTAGTTACGGAGGCCTTTGTGTTAAATATATGTTTCCTACATTTTTTCTGACACAAATAATAAATAACGAGCACTTAATGGCTGTTTTGACTGGGGGGGGGGGGGTAAACAAAAGGGTGGTCTCTGAATTGTAAATACAGCCCAAACAGTGGGTCTGCTGCTGCCACAACACGCGCACACCAGAGGCAGCGATCCCTTAATGACTCTGTAAGCCCTCTCATGAGTTTTACCCCGAGCCGTGCCCCATTGTGAAGATATGAGGGTCCAAGCCAAAGATGACAAAGTCCTCATATCAAAGCCCACACACTCCCAGTTGACCCAGCGCTTCACCCTGAGCCGCTTGTTTTATTTCAGCCCTAATAACTCTCCCAATTAAAGGCCTTTCCTATGATTTCTCTCCCCTCCGCTCGCCTGTAAAAGGCCTGGCTTTCAAAGTGCTAATAAAATAAAGCGCAGGGGCCCCATTTCTTTATTTGTGTGTGTGTGTGTGTGTGTGTGAAGAGTGTGTGGGAGAGCGAGGCAGGGAAAGGAGGGGGTGGACTGCTTTTAGGTTCAGAGGGGGGTAAAAGAAACAGAGGTCAATGCAAAACAAAGGAGCGTGAGACCTGGGGGTCAAGCTGCCTGGTGTCCACAGTCACCGGGCCCGGCGTTGTTGCAGGGCGAACGGCCCCGCTTGTATAATCGCCGGGGTACGTTTTGTCCACGAGTGTAGGATAGAATATATCACGGCGCTGACAGACGAACAATAGATCACGTTTTGTGGAAGTCCGAGTGGAGCCTTTCGCAGCTCTTTTGAGTCGGCCCGGTACATCTGGAGCAGCAAAGATTAACCCTGCATTCACTGGCCGCACGTACGGATGACCCTGCTGCCCCCGGGCTGCAGCCTCAACAATATCGCTTATGGGTTAATATGGGACTCAGAGACACCCTACACTGCTGGCATCAGTGATCCATCCACTTAGAAAGGAATGGGAAACAATCAATCCATGCACCAATGCTGTGTGATATCTGGGGATTAGCCACAATTGGCTAGCTTCTGCTGGAGTCCCCCCCCCCCCCTTCCTCTCAATGTCATTTTAAACAGTGGTCCTCAATGTGGGGTCCAGGGACCACCAGGGGTCCTTGAGGAGGTTCCAGGCGGGCCCTTGGCAAATTGATGAATTGCTAAACTTGCTAAATTGCTCAACTTCACCATTATGTCATAATGTTTATACAATTAGAGAATGTAGAAGAAATGTCGACTATTTTGATCATAGTTTGGCCGTTACCTCTCTCTGCCTGCAATAGAAAAGACAAAATTGAGAGAAAATCATATCTAACAAAACAAATATTTGGGTATGTGGCCCTAATGAAAACAGTACAGTTCAGCAGGATTGACACCACTCACTCATAGGATGAAAGAAAAACACTGCTCATCAAATGTTTGGATGCTATTTGAAGCTGGCCGTGCCTCTCACTTTGCCTTGATATGATGATCAACATGCGGCGGTGGAGCTTCATGAGTGGGACTATAAAAGCATATAGCTCACTGCAGCTATGTAACTATCACAGCCTCTATAGGTCTGCAGGTTCCTATGTTGGCTGCCACTCAAATCCTAAACATATTCTGAATATCGATGTTTGAATAACTTACAACCTCTTGACTAAAAACATCAGTGCTGAGTAACACCCAAGGGGAGAAGCAATAACATAATATGATAATATGATAATAGCTTCAGGCTGCGTGTGAGATATAAACATAATCATATAGTGTGTTCAGCACTCCAGGGGGGCTCAGCGATGGTAATCCTCCTTGAGACGGAGTGCTGAAGAATGAAAAAGAACAACCAGGCGGATGGTGAACGGGGGTGGATGGAAAGGTTATGGAGGGAAAGTCATGTGCAAAGGTTGGACCGAGAGCCCCAGAGAGGGAGCATTTTTGGGGGGGAACCAAGAGGGGAGGGGGTATGGAGCACGTTCTGCCCCGTACACACTGGAGGATATATTCTGAGAGAGATTGTTGAGACAAGTTGAATGAGAATTGATAAGAGGTCAAAAGAAGTTTACAAGGAGAAAGTCATTCAAGGGTTGACTAGCCAAAGCTTGCAAAGTGGGTCATAACTTGCACAGAAAATGTTGTGATTGACAGGGAGCGGAGTGGAGGTGGGGGGCGTGTGTGGGAGGTGAGGGGGAGAGGAATGAGGCACGGGTTCAAAGCTATGAGAGCAGGAGTGGGAAGATCACAGAGGTTGAGCAAAAAAGTTGAGAGGGAGTTGATAGAGGGTAGAAGGAGCAGAGAAAGAAGGCCTTGAAAGAGCCTTATCTGTGAGCCATCTGTCTTGACATGCACACTCCTCTGGTTAGTGCCCTGGAGGGGAGGTTAGGGGAGGGGAGCTGCATGTGTGTCAGCGGCTGACTGTGGATCCTCCGCAGGGCTTAGGGCTAAGGCCTTGGCCTGTGCACTCTGGCCCAAAAACCAGCATAACCAGCCCCATGCCTCAACACCCCAAGCCAAACTCCCATGACTTACTGGCTGCTGTCATGTGGTTGAACAAACTGTGTAGCGAAAAAAGAAAACACATGAACAAAAAGGCAGTGAAGATACAGATGTTATTTTCTTTGACAATTCACTTGACAACTTTTTTGAGTTTAGTGATTTGTTACCCTTGCGTTAATGGTGTCTCATTGCTCTCTGGTCATTTGGAAGTTGGACGTGATCACCAGATTTGCAGTGGGACTTTCTGGGACAGTGGGACTTTCTGGGACAGTGGGACTTTCTGGGACAGTGGGACTTTCGAATAATTTGTGTTGGGGTGGGGTGGGGGTAATGAACATTACCTGATGAATAACCTTTCTATAATGCCAATGTAATATAACCAGATACATAGTTGACACTAAAGCCCTTGAAAATGATTTTGATGATCATCTTAAATGCTTTTAAAGAAACCTTTTTCAGCAGTTGCCAGAAATCTGTCACTGGCCTGACATGACATTCTAAAGATAATTGTGCCCACATAATTATGGCTAAAATAACATTGCAAATTACTTTACTACATATTGTTTTACATTATTAGACTCCTCTCTCAATAATGTGAAGAGAAGAACTGCACTATTTGCATTGCATCAACATTTTGAGTTGAATATTTTCAGCCACTACAGAAATTCTCTGAAATGGAACGTTTCGTTATGCCTTATACCATTATTACTCGTAGAAACTACAGTATATGATTACCCACTATTTATTATGCAACCTGAATTCTGCCATGTTTACATCTATTTAAAAATAACATAATATTCAGTGGATGATAAGAAAAGCTGTTACAGCAATTTATAGTTCACACAATTTCAACATTCTAATTTGTCTCTAACTTGAGTTTTGGTCATGATGGAGATAGGTACTTAAAATACCTCTGTACAATAATTATAAGATGTTCAGGTGTTTACTGTGCTTCAAAAGTTATATAATAGATCAAATTGAAAATTCCAATGCTCAGAATAATAGTTCAGCTGTCATCCAATAGCAATAATTAACCATGGAATCAAATTGTGAGGTCCTTGCCTTTCCCACCCTTATCACCCACCACAGCAAAAACCCATCAATCCAAGATGTTTAGCATCAAAACCAGCCTCCTAAGATGTTTTACTTGACTTGCTCGTACGGCACACCTGGGAGATTTGCCATAATGAATACCTGATGTGGCAAACCAGTTAATTCCCCCTATAAAATAACTCCCTTCCTCCTTCCTGTGGGCCCCGGCTGTTGTTTATCAAGCGAGGTAACGTCCTGTCATGTGACCCCCCCCCCCCTCCCAGCAACCCACCTGTGTGGACTTTTCACTTAATCCCCCCAGCCCCCCCTCCCTTTTTTTGCTGTGCTTTGAATACTTAGACTACTGAGTGTAACTAATTCTCCCATACAAGGATATTGTCTTCTCCCTATCTCTGCTTTTGTCCTTCCCTTTCAAGCCGTCTATTCACTGATTTCATTAGTTGGTGGTGTGGTGTGTGTGTGTGTGTGTGTGTGTGTGTGTGTGTGTGTGTGTGTGTGAGAGAGAGAGAGAGAGAGAGAGAGAGAGAGAGAGAGAGAGAGAGAGAGAGAGAGAGAGAGAGAGAGAGAGAGAGAGAGAGAGAGGGAAACTTTCCAATTAAAAGCCTTAATAGCCTATTACCATCACCTTAAATCCAACTCTTGTCTTTTCTCACATCATGAAACCAGCTACAGATTAATCACCAGATCAGTGTGGGAGCTTTTAAACCCCATTTTGTGGTTATTAAAGCATAATGATGACAGATTTTGAACTTTGAATTTTAAAGGACTATCCTAATTAACACTGAAGATTACGAGGGAAAAATGTGCTATGACACTTTTGACATTTCCCTTAATGACGGACCATTACAACTGTGCAATGCCATCAGGTTTAGCATTAAAGACACATAAACTTAACGATTGTTGTTCCTAGCGGGGGTTTGATTTAAATGTGTTTAACAGGCTGCCCTCCCTACACACATGCTGCACAGATCCTGCAGCTGACCAGGGGGCCAGCCGAGGAAGCCAGTCCCCTGGGACGACCAAACCAGCCTTTCTCAGACACCCATTTGTTGTACTCCCCCCCCCCTCATGGATGACCCTGCAACCAGGAGGGGTCAGCTGCGCAGAAGGAGTCCCCCCCCCCCACCCGGGCCGGTGCCGCAGCGTAAATCAGCGGCTGTCCCATCGCGGGAACCCTGCCCTGCCCGGGGTCCCAGCCCGTCCTGGCACCATCCGTCCTGCGGCTCTGACGCAGGAGCAGTGCTGCCAAGGTGGGATCCCACTGACCTGCTGCACTGACCAGGGCCACACAGGCCAGTACTGACCCACAGACAGATCCATCACTGATGGAGACTGAACTTGGAAGACGAGGCCTGGTGCCTATCTACTATAGCTGTGTGTGTATGTGGGGTGCTGACTAGTGGGGTTGTCCACATGAGTTATTGGAGACTTTTGTTAGGTTTAGTGTTAGTTTTATCATTTCCAAATCAACTCCGTTTATAAATGTATCAGAATTATTTTTTGGGGAAAAAATGCATTTTTCCCTCAGCTGACTGCCATTTCTTCTCAAGCACACTTTCTACAAAGCCACTAGTCAGTCTAGTTTCTTAACACACAAGTGACAATTAGCAGTGTATGGAGTACAAACGTCTTGGGCTTTTGAACTGGACAGAGAAAGAAGTTAAGACCTGGTCACTGTGCTCTACCTCCTTTAATTGCCCCGACACAAATGCATAACAATTCTGAATCAACTCTGACACACAGGTTGCATTACAATTCCACCTGTGTGCAACGCCTGCCATAACAAGTCACAACCTATTAGGACGCCCAAACCAAGCCTGTCATTTTGCTGTAACTGCCACAGACAGAATAGTGTGATGTACAGCCAGTACATGTAAAACAGTCCAGAGTTTAAGTCCCTGCACTCCTCCTTATCGCGGCAGACGACTTGATGTCTTCTCCCTCTCCATCACAACAGCACCTGGCTGGAACTATGACACGTAAATCTCATGGGCAGAGACATTCTGCACCTCCCCAGGCAGAGACAGTCTGCACCTCCCCAGGCAGAGACAGTCTGCACCTCCCCAGGCAGTATGGCCAGCTTATTGCCTTCTTCTTAGCCTCTGCCTTGCTTCATGCACCCTGTGTATTCCCCCCACCCCGCCCCGCCCCGCCTTAGGCCTGGCTCTAATGGGACATGCAGGGGTCATAAAATGGTTGTGTTTCTGTTTTCCTTTTCCAAACCAGTGACACCAGTTGTTCCCCCTCCTCACTGGTGCCTTTTGTGAGGCCTGACAGGCTGTCCATTCCAATGGGAGAATGATTGCAGAAGTTGACGTGCATTACCTTGAGGTGACACCACATTCCACCAAGGCCCGTCTTTATGAGACAACTATAACTTTGAATAGCGTTGCAGCAAAGCGTTAAACGTTTATTTAGGCGCTCGGTGGTGTTACCGACACACTCATCCCTGTAAATGTGCTGCATCCAATTTTGAAATATCTTTTTAAACATAATATGTTTAAAAAGATATTGGGATAAAGGAGGGGTTAGTCCCTGTTTGTTAAGAATCCCACCAACAGTTTTTGACATATTATATTCTTTGTCTCTTTACTCTTATGGGCCTGAGAGGGGCAGTCGCCGGGGTTGAGGGCAGGACAAGGAGACCTTCACAGTGACACACACAACCCCAAGACAAAAATAGACAACCACCCACATACACATACATGCACAGTAGCCTACAGTACACACAGAGTTACAGTCAGTGTGTGTCATTCTGGGAACAAGCGTAAACTACCAAACATGTTGTACTTTTGTCCTCTGGTCTGCTCAGCAAATCACAGTCAAGAGGAAACGAGGCCCTGGTTCATGCAATACCAAAATAATGGAGCCATTATTCACTGACAGATATTCTTTTAATAACAAAAGACTTATGTCAGCCTTGTTTTCATGGTAGGACTGAGTATCGGTACTCAATACCTTTAAGTAGCGACCAAAATAACCCAGTACCAAGTAGTATCGATCATTCGATACTGCATTCGATCCTTTTTGTATACAGATCTAGAAAAAAACACTATTTGTATGGTTTTGCCCACAGCCAATCACCGCAAATGTTCTTCAATTTAATGCCACGTGTGATTGGCAGCAGCTACAATCCATACAGTCTGTGGTGGTGAAGTCAATGGCAGTGTATGTGACAGAGTTGGCAGTTGGCAAAAGGTATAGAATGAAGTACTCTGTCTCGGTATCACTTTAGGTACTGGTATCGTAATCTTTTAAACGATACCCAGCCCTAAAGGTGACCAGTTTTGTTTTCTACACAGGTCAAGAAGGAGTTATTTGATCAACTACCACACACTACTACACACCAATAATTGATCTTAAACTAATAATTATACTATTAAGTTACCAGGCAGTTACCATAAGATGATTCAATTTAAGCCCAAGGCAAACCTTTCCCTGTTCTCAATCTATCTCGGATTATCCCTGATGAATAACTTGTCAAACATCAGCATTTTTAAGTAGGACTAGAAGTATGACCATAAAAAGCAAACGAGAAAACAGTGGAATATTGATTAGCAATCTTATTGGGAATAATGAAGACATCTTGTATTCAGTAACCCTGCAGCAGCTCATTGTTTGTCATAACATTTGCCCATACTGCCCTCATGTGGTGAGCCAGTGATCCTGATATTATCCTCAGAGGTGCAGGCAATACATCAGGAAACATTGACTGTCAAGCATGGTTACAGTAAATGTAATTTTGCAATGCAATTTGTGGTGATGTGATGTCTTACTCTAAACAGAATTTTTTATCCAAATCGTGAAGCATATAAGTTCCATGATAGTGTAATACTATTTACCAGGATATTTTGGCACAGATGGCATACATGATGCAAGTAGTGACTGATTACTATTAAATACTAACAGAAAAAAAATACAAGTTTGAAAATTAATTTCCTGCCATTCTAAAATATTTAAAAATGCACTAACATTGTATGAACTTTTTATTACTCGAGTATGTACATTAGGATTAGACTGTTGTGATGTGATGTCATTCAGCCTTAACCATCAATATCTGCTCATTTTCTCACTCACCTCATGTCATCTGCTCTCCCTGCACTGTGGGCAGCATGCTCTCTCTCCACATCTCTCTCTTTATGGTGAACGCAACAGAGTGAACATGAAAGAAATATCATCAGTAAACAAGTGGCCTTCGTGCTATGATGTTCAGGAATGGATTACTAACCATTTCTGATCTAAATGGCAATGATTATTATAACAAGAAACATTGACTCATCTCTTGTACTACTGTATACTTCTAACATCTGAGTGGTACTTTAAGTGGTACTCAGACAACTTTAAAATATTGTTTCCATTTTACCCTGGTATTGAAAATGGTATCGCATATCAATATTTTCCTGGGTATCATCGAAGTTAGAAGTTCCAGTATTGTAACAACCCTTTTGTAAAGACAACAATTCACCTGCCTGGTTAAATGGGTTCCTAACTGGGTCCCCCGTGGACATTATCCTTCGGACACTTAAAGGACTTTTACTCGACATCTTACATGGACATTATCTCTCTCCCCCATTACAGTATATATCACTTAAAGGACTTTACTGGACTTTTTGCATGGACATTTATATAAAACCCATTATACTGTGTCACTTTAAACTATTAATTTGAGATTGTTCTATTTGCTCCATCTCCTGCTATAGACCCTTTTCACGGGGGCCATTTTGTATCGAAAAGACAGAATAAACACAGGTGCAAGCAAAACACTAATGAGGGTTTCCAAATTCAATGCCAACCTTGAGCGCAAATAAAAACGGGAGCTGCTAATCAGTGTGCAGACAATTCCTTTATTTTTTGATTTCACCTGTTTGTCCTGCACCTGATGCCCAATGTGGTTTTGGATGTGCGGACAGTTTTCCTACTTTGGTTTCCAAATTCCAATCATGGAAGTTGGAAACCCTCATTAGTGTTTTGCTGCCAAATTTCCTACATTATTACTGGGCGGCGAATATCCAAAAGCTATCCTACTGGGTCTCTAGTCCTCATGAAGAGAACGAGCCAGCGTGGGTTCAACTAGAACGAAAGAGTGCCTCTCCCGTGTCTCTTTCAGCATTACTGTTTGCTCCTCTGCCCCTTAGTAAGCATAGACACACGAATAACCCGATGGTGACTGGCTCACTGAAGATTTGGTCACAGTTTAGGATTCATTTTAAACAGAAACAGGCCCTGCCCTCTATACCCATCACAGCCAACCCTCTCTTCCCTGCCTCCCTTTTGGATACAACTTATAAGACTTGGTCGAGGAAAGGGCTGACTTGTGTTAAAGATTTATTTAAAGATGGCATCTTTGCTTCCTTCCAGAGGTTAAAGAGGGATTATGACATTCCAGAAACACATTTTTTTAAATATCTTCAGGTCCGTAGCTTTGTCAAAAAACACTTTCCCTGCTTCCCATCTTCTCCACCTGATAGCTGGATAGAAGAGTGTATATGTTTCAATCTAGGCAGAGGCCTTATATCCAGATTATATAGTATGATTCAAATGGTAGCTTCGCCCACCCTCGATCATCTGAAAGAGTTATGGGAACAAGATTTCACAAATGAGATCTCAGACTTTACCTGGCAGTCAGCGATAGGGATGATTCACTCAACATCCATTTGCATCCGACATGGATTATTGCAATTCAAAGTGTTACACAGACTTCATTTATCGAAAAGTAGGCTTGCCAGGATGTACCCCGGCTTTGACCCGACATGTTCTAGGTGTAAACGGGCCCCAGCGACTCTATATCACATGTTCTGGTCGTGCTCGTCTCTGGTTCCTTTTTGGTCCTCCATCTTTGAAATATTTTCTTACATCTGCGGGAAGGTCATTCATCCAGACCCTGCCATTGGCATTTTTGGAGTAGCACCTGATGGAGTTACAGTCTCTGGGGCTCAAGCCGAGGCTTTGGCTTTTTCATCGCTTCTGGCCCGACGACTAATTTTAATGAGCTGGAAATCAGCTGCCCCTCCATCTCATGCATGTTGGGTCAGAGATGTTATGGCACACCTTAAATTGGAGAAACTGAAATACACTATACGTGGTTCGACTCAGAAATATCTTAGAGTGTGGGGTCCGTTTCTAGATTACTTTGATAAAAATTACCTCACTCCTCCCAATACTGCCTAACTGACTTTCAGAGATTCAAGTGTTGGCTTTTGCCACGAGTGATTGCCAGAACATATATCCTCAGCACTTAGCGTATCCCCTGCAAAGTGTATTGTAATTGTTTGTAGCATTTATTTATTTTCATTATTATTATTTTTGAGTCTTGGGTGTCTGTGTCTCTTGTATTATTATGTTCTGTCCTATTTTGGTGCTACATGTCTTGCTTTTTCTTATGTCTCTGTTTATATGTAGTATGTTTGAAATGAAAAACTCAATAAACAAATTTGAATAATTAGTGTTTTGCTTGCACCGGTGTTTACCCTGCCTTTTCGACACAAAATGGCCCCCGTGAGAAGGGTCTATCGCTGTGACCGCTGCGCTGCATACTATTAAAATTATTGTGAATCTTAAATAAGATGAATTAAACTTTAAAACATGAATGTCAGACATTTATTTACAAATGATCAAGAAAACTGTATTTTCATTCACCTCAAAGAATGATCAAGATGACGTTTCACTCTCACTTTTGCCCTGCCATGTTGACATTAGACAAAAAGATCACACACACACACACACTTCCAAGTCACCTTGGCCAGAAATAACATTGACAGTCGTCATAAAGTTAATGAGCTTCACTGAATCAACCTATCTCTTTGACTGGCTAAGTAGGAGCCATATGAAGTAATATCACATTAGCCAGTGGACTTTCATTGTTTCCTCAATTACCAGTCCAACAACTCACTCTCGCCCAGCCTTCAGTTTCTCCTCCACTGTGTGATCTCCCCTGGAGCCTCCCATGCAGGCTGGACTCTTGGCCAAGGTGGGGTTGCTCCCCCACTGCTGGGGAGTCTTTGCCTGGATAGCCAGTGCATGCAGGGATCGCGGAACCGCCCGGGCCACCCGGGCCGCGGCCCGGGTACTTTTCAGTTCCCAAAAAAAAAAAAAAAAAAAAAAAAAAACTTTTTTTTTTTTTTTTTTTTAGATTTTTTTTAGATTTTTTTTTTTTTTTTTACAATTAAACCTCATTTACTTATTACACTCGACTGGTTGTTTTTCAGATGTGATGTGAATCTAAAGTGAACTAAACAAGTCAGATCCACTATAAATGTTTTTCAGTAGATGCTGTGATGTAGCCACAAGAAAGGTGCAATATTAATGTTTTTCAGGAGATGGCGATGTTGCTAGCTATAGGTTCTAAACAAGAAATGTGGTTCAAATGTTTACAGTAGTTTTCCTTTCTTGCTGCACTACAATGTTACAATGCTGTGAGACAGGCCCGGCGTTGGAGGGGGGCCTGACCGGGCCGGGCCCCCCCATTCCCTAAATTGGCCCCCCCATTCATTTTTTTTTTTTTTTTTTTGTGTGTGTGCTAAAAACGTTTTTCCGTTTTTCTGTTTTAAAGTTTAAAACGGAATCTGGCTGTCATTAGGCATTGATTAACTGAATGCTATTGCTAACTGTTACTTTGAACCTCCATTTGCAATGATTCTGGCTGGATATTAATTAACTATTGTAAATTTGTCACAATGAATGCAATTTGTGCACAATGTGTAAATACATTTAATATTAATTGTTTAGGCCTATTTGTAAAGTCACAACACATTAGAGATGTGTGTAGTTCCTCATAGATTTAGCCTCTTCCTTTTGCTCTCAAATGCACCAGTTTGACGAATTTTACTTTAAAATGTACAAAATCTTCTTCCGGGGGAGAATCCCCCCGGACCCCCCTTGGCCCCCCCAAGCTAGGGGCAGGCCCCCTCTGTAATTTGGTTCTGGTGTGAGACGGAGCTAAACACAAAAGATGCAATATTAATAGTTTTTCATGAGATACTCAGTATTTAATATTAATACTAATAATAGAAAAGGAGAAGATACTGAATAATGACATCACAACAGTATAATCCTAATGTTAATTTAAAATTAAATATTCTTCTAAATATGGATAAAAGTCCAAAAAACATAAAATTTTCTTCGGCGCTGCCGAGATTCCATTCCTTACAGCACCCCCTACTTAATAATAGTTCCAGCGCGGCTGCAAAAATATGGTGGTGCATTGTGTCAAGTGTACTGGCTCGGGGAACGGTCCGGCCCCCGGTCCCTTAGGTTTCTGACAATGTGGCCCCCTGAACAATTTAGTTGAATAGCCCTGCTGTAAAACCCAGTCGCCCTCATATTCTGGTTTATTTCAAGAAAAACATTTTGGCTAGTTGAAATTAATTGGCTCGTAACTTTAAAATCTAGCAGCCATATTGGCTGGTGATAAAAAAAAGTTGAATCTCAAACCCTGCAGTGAGAGCAGGTGGTGACATAGGAGTGAGTGAGAAAAGGAGCAAATATATGATTGTTAAGACTGAATACTGACATCACAACCATCTAATCCTAATGTTAATTTAAAATGAGATATTCCTATATGAATCTGGCTTCAAACAACCAAAATCTTTATATGATGATAATAATAATAATCAATGATGGTGGTTCACAGAAGTGTGTGTGTGTGTGGGGGGGGGGGGGGGGCACGCCCCCCCGACGGGGGGACACGCCCCCCCGACATGCCCCCCGGCCCCCCCAAGTTCAGATGCGTTCCGCTATCCCTGAGTGCATGCACACAGGTACTCAACTCCTCACGCAAAGCCTCGTTGATCAGGCGGTGGCGCTTTATCAACGAGAGGCCCTCGAACTGCGGGCTGACAACCAGGACCCGGAAGTGAGATTCGGAGCCGGGGGGCACGGCATGCATGTGGCTTTCATTGTGGACCTCCAAGTGTTCTGGCTTGAGTGAATCGGTCAGTTTGGTTCTGATAGCACTCTCAACGGGCCGGCTGCGGTCCAGATCCATGTGCGGTCTGAAGTGGGCCAGAGGCCGGCTGAAGGCAAGAGTGGTGGAGATGGGCCGAGCACAGCGCACAACACTGGGCAGCATCAGACGTTGTGGCAGGACACTACTGACAGGAAAGTCTGAGTGATGTGCTGTGAAACAAATTTTGAGAAATATTCAATAATCTCAGAGCAATTGTGATGTCATCAGTCAGTGATGTCACAAACACACTTGACACAGCCCTATACACAAAAGTCCAACACACAATAGAGTGAGTGAACGGCCACTGCACTAGTAATAGTAAAAACATAAAAATTATGAATTAAGACTAATACAGTGGCAAAAAAAACTGTTAAACAAATAAAAAGAAGGGGCTCATTAGCTGGCTGACAAAGCAAAAAAAACATTCATTTGTTTAAGTTAGCTTTTCAAGCGACAACTCATAGTGCATAAAGTAGGGATGCACCGATACGAAAATTTTGGCCGATACCGATAACCGATATTAACATTGCTGTTATGGCCGATAACCGATATTTACCGATGTCGATATGATCTGTATAAAAACACATGTCTATGATGATAATCTAATTTTGTACATACTGAAAAACATATATAATCACTATGAATTTGAAAAAGTATTTCTTTATTTCCATTTGGAAACCCCATAAATTATAGATTTACCGCATTGTTTCCTTTTAATGTGAACATTTTGGCCGATACCGATAACCGATATTAACACGCTCACTGCCATTGACGAGTTATCTCGGCTTACAGAATCCGACGGTTCACTGCCAAGGACGAGTTATCTCGGCTTAAATTTTTTTTTTTTTTTTTTGACGGTGGGACGTGGATCAACGCTCCCCACGTCTCCTATAAAAATATTGGAGTCAGCGAACGTGTACAACCCATTCCACGGACCCACTAAGTGGCGACAGTGCTCTCCACACTAGGAAACGCAGAGCCAAAACTGTAGGGTAACGCGCGAGGAAACCATTCTCTACTGTAAAATGGATTGGCGAAAACGCTTTCATCGCGCATTATCGCGCTGGGAGCTGGCAGTGGGGGATTCCAAAAATAGACTGGGTGGAAAACACTTTGAAACACGCAGCATAAAGCCTAGAATCGCACAAAGCTTCATCAAAGCTCTCAAACCCAAGAAACAAGTGAGCCCTATCCACACTCGCTGCCAGGGAGGGAGGCTGCTCAAACTCGCAGCAGCAGCAGCAGCAGCAGAACACTCGCTTGTGACAAACGCTGCGGAGGAGAACGCCCACGGAGGGAGGAGTTGGAAGCAGAGGGGGGTTTCCTGCTGTTATGGAGGAAATTACTGTTCAAAACTATTGTTTAGATGTCTGACGTCTTACTGATGCCAAAAATGAATGGTTAAAGTGACTGTTCTATCGAATTTCACAAAAAGCCGTTTATCTCAGAATAAATTTCCAGACGCTGAAACCATGCTGTATTCAACTGCTAATGCTTACATAACTACTAACTCTACAAACTAACTCTTTTAGACAGAGAAAGCACACATTCTATTAGTTCTTTTGAGATATTGTGTGTTCACAAAATCTTAGCAGAAAAGAATCCTCGGGTCTTGAAAGATGAGCCAGAATCCTCAAAAAAACCCTCTGGCAGAACCTACCTACAGTAAAAAAAAAAAGGCTGGCAGTGAATGTGTTAACATTGCAACATCGGACCGATGTCAATATTTAAAAAAATTACTAACATCGGACCGATACCGATAAGATTGCTGATATATCGTGCATCCCTCGCATAAAGTGGTGAGGGAATACACTAGGGCTAAAAAAACAAGCGCGAATTCGCATTAGCTGCCGCCAGATATGCGACGTCAGTCAAGTGACGTCATCCACTCCATTGTGATGTGATGTCATCCACACCATTGAGAAATTTCCCCCTCCAAGTGTGGTGAACTTTTTGTGTTGGTAACAGAACTTAAAGAGCGTGGTGCAGGTTAAAAAAAATTAATTTATAGTTAAGACTGTTATGAAAATACCCCCAAAAAACAAAAACAAAATTAAAACATGCCCCCAGGGCAGAAATATGGAGAAAAAGGTGGCATTATAGCACATGCAAAAAAAAAAGCCATCTACCATCTGGGCAGATAACACCTGTAATGTCACTCGGGCTACTGTACTTACTGTAATAATAATAATATACAGTCACAGTCATGTGTAGGCTACAGCATGCCAAAAACACCCAGAATCAGCGTTGGCAGACGTACGATAATTATCGTGTTTGTAATTTACCACCAAAACCAATAGCATTTTGACCCTCTGGTACGATAATATAACACTGCCCAGAAGGCATTTCGGCATTGACGGGAAAAAGAAGACTGAGTCAGTTGCCTTTGGTGGTGGAGCCGAGTTTTCTTGTACTTTCTGTTTAGTTTGGGCTCTCTATCAATGGTTAATATGGCACTTTATGAAGTTTTTAAAGGGCCCATATTTTGCTAATATAATGTATTATTATTTTATTGTTGGCCTCCACTAGAATAGCTTATTGCATCATTCATAGTTCAAAATAGAACGACCGCAACGCGGACTTATGCCTCCGCCATTAGTTCATTCTTGAGTCCAAATCACCATTTGAGGCAAATTGGAAGAAATTCCGTCAAGGCGCTCCTGAGATGTTGCGTTACAGAGCTTGGAAATTGGGTGTGTGAGGTCACAGTGACCTTGAACTTTGACCACCAAAATGTAATCAGTTCATCCTTGAGTCCAAGTGGACGTTTCAGGCAAATTCGAAGAAATTCCATCAAGATATTCCTGAGATATCGCGTTAACAAGCTTGAAAATGGCATTCGAGAGGTCAGTGACCTTGACCTTTGACCTTTGATAACCAAAAATGCAATCAGTTCATCCTTGCGTCCAAGTCGATGTTTGAGCCAAATCAGAAGAAATTCTATCAAGCCGTTCTTGAGATATTGCGTTAACGAACTTAGGAATGGCGTTTGTGAGGTCACAGTGACCTTGAAGTTTGACCACCAAAATGTAATCAGTTCATCCTTGAGGCCAAGTTAATGTTTGAGGCAAATTTGATGAAATTCCGTCAAGTTCCGTCAACATGTCCTGTTATATTTGTACTATGTTGTAAACGGAGTCCACAGCACAAGAATTTCACACGTGATACTTGTACCACGGAGTGACAATTTGAATCTTGAATCTTGAATCAAGGCATTCCTGAGATATGGCGTTAACAAGCTTGAAAATGGCGTTGGAGAGGTTACAGTGACCTTGACCTTTGATCACCAAAATGTTATCCGTTCATCCTTGTGCCCAAGTCCACGTTTGAGCCAAATTGGCAGAAATTCCATCAAGCCGTTCTTGAGATATCGCTTTAACAAACTTGGGAATGGCATTCGTGAGGTCACAGTGACCTTGACCTTTGACCAGTAAAATCTAATCAGTTCATCCTTGAGTGCAAGTCGATGTTTGCACAAATCCCGTACCATCTCGTACACGAGATTTCGTGGGGCGAGGGGGGGTTCATGGAGGTAACATTTAAACACTTTCACCTATTTATTTGAAGCTTAGCCCATGTTTAATATGACCATCCAAGATTGTAACAGCATATATATGATACAAAATTAAGAAATGCATAATATGGCCCCTTAGAAGGCCTACGCGCCGACACTGTTTGTTGCTGTGCTGCTGCCCTACCCAGACTACAGGTATTAAACCTTTGAAAGGACTTTTTTGTGTGCTGGCATTTTCTGCTGTGACTTGATATTATATGTCCCTTGCACCAAAGTTATTTATACATTTTTTGGAGGGTGCTCGCTGTTCACTTTTTTCATCAGTAGTCAAACGTAACTAGTTGGTTATAATATATATATTTTTTAGAAAAATATATATATATATATATATATATTCTACTTGGTGAGGTTCTCGATAAGCCCTTCCAGGGTTTCTTACCTCTCCAAGCACTGATATGTATTGTATTTTATTAATTTCCCCTCCAGGTGAAATACACTTGGCATGTATTGTCTTTACAGTGCAAAATCAATAAAATCTAAATCTAAATCTAGTTGACCCCAATATAACTAGTTGACCCCAATATGCAACCGGTAAAAAAAACAAGGCCTATTTGGAAATATAATTTTGGAGAGCACAGTGGAGCGACCAGCTCAGCTGATGTAACCCGCGGCCCGCCTGCAGAATGATCGACTCAGGCAGATAACTTTATCGTCAGAGACGGACGCAAGTGGCACTCGCGGAGCTCAGGAGGAGAGAAGTTTCAGCTCCAGAGGGAGGCAATTTAGCTGCAGAGTGGAGGGGGTGTACTGCAGCGAGCCGCCTCTCGAAGGACGGACAGATGCTGGGCGTACGGAGGTAGTGATCCGAGGGAACAGTTATTGTTTATTAAAATGGTCACAGGTGTTATTGCTAGATTAGAGGGTTTTTATGTGCACGTGCCAGATGCTTCACAAAAACCAGTCTAGAATCAGCTAAGTGTGGGGGAAAACAAAAAACAAAAGAGAATCCTAATTGCTAAATAAAAGTCCCACATATTAATGCAAAGTGGTGTCTGACCTGCACCATGCTCTTTAACATACCTATGTTTGGTTAATGTAGGCTAGCATAAAGTATCTTACAAGATTTTGAAATAAGTGTTTATTTTATCCAATACATACAATATAGTACAAGACAAGAACAGCCATCTTGTTCCAAGTGAAAACAACTCATAATTCAAAGCAGTAAAGGTCTGAGCTCCAGTTAGCCCCATTACATTCCCTTCGCTCATCGCCTATGGCTCTGGGACTTGGTCACATAAAGTTACCATCCATGGTGTGAGGCCATGTGTGTATTTTCATGATAGCCTGGCTCCAGAGTCTGGTAGCCTCCTCTTTTATTTTGTTTTGATTGATCTTGTTGTTGCTATTGTTGTTTAATTTCCACGTTTGTTTGTTTTTTTCTTCTTCTTCTTATCTTTCTTTTTTCTTTTGTCTCACATTGTCAATATTAACACAAAACTGAAAAAACTGAAAATAAAATATATAAAAAAAAATGTGTTTTAATTGACCTATATAGTAACACAAGACAATCTTTTCAGGCATCGCTCCTTTTCTTGCTCAGCTGTAAATAGCTTTTGTATTTTAGTATTGTAGTTGTATTTATTTTGTGTGCAGCCAATTCACCACACTGGATGTCCATGGTGGGTGAGTGTCGGCTTCGGAAAGGCAAGTGACAACGAACTGTGTCACTAGTTTTACTAAAGCTTCCTAGCTAAGGTTTAGCTAGCAGATTCTCTAGTTAGCATTAGCCTTTAGCTTCCCTGTTGACAATACTCAGCCTGTTTACTGCAGAAATGTCTGCAACGGAGTCTTCACGTCGTGCAGTTCTATACTGAATAACAGACCCGTTCATGTTTAATAGTAGCCTACACCTGAATAATAATTTGTAAAGCTAACGTTTTAAAAATTTACTCACCTTCACACAATTGGGACTGAACCATAGACTGTATATTAATACTGAACTGTCGAGAAGGGTCGAGCTCCGGCCGGAGGCTACTGCCTACACGAGCACGCCCTACAGAGTACGCCCCCTAAGTACAGAGCACGCCTACTATTCCTACGTCCACTTCAGCAGGCCCATCTTAAAAAAAGGAACAGATCAAACATAGGCTACATTTTCCTCTCACCTGTAGTGCTATTTATCCATCTAGATCGCTTTGTGAATAGCTTATGCAATATTTTATTTCTTTATTATGCAACATTTTCTTGTTTGGGAAGGAGCGCTTTGGACTGTTTGTTTGAGGTGGTCTTTGGAAAGAGGGATTCGCCTATGGGCGTGCTCTGTACTGGCCCCGGCTGGAGCTGCTCGCGATGACGTACGTTACGCACAACCAGAGACAACGCACCATCCACCGGAAGTGCTCGCACACCAGTTGGGTTGTGTAGTTGTTTTTTTTGCCATTGTAGTTCTTGGTGGTACTTGACATCTTTACTCCACCTGGACAATCTTGCTTCAAAACTATTTTTTTAAAATTCTGATAATTAAATAAATGACAGACATGCACTTATTTTCATACTTTTGACACTTGTTTATTCTTCATGGTTCTTTGTTATCCATTGCAGTTCTAAAGGGTCAGTTGCACAACACAGTGCAAACCCCATCCAAAAAAAAAAATCAAGGAAAATATAAGAAAAATTCTCACACACCTTAAAACAGAACTGATGTAACATTTAGCCTAACTATGCTTCATAACCGGTATTTAACATTGATGTATTTACTTATATTCCATTCTCATTTACAAAATACACAAAAATCTGACAACATACAGTATTGTTCATTTACACTTCTTTTTTTTATAACTTTTTATATGGTTCCACAAACAGTTTCTATAAGCTACTTACAAACAACTACAGTTTCTACAGCACAGTACGATGACAAATGTGATAAATTCTTTGTTACGTTTAATTAATTAATGACAATGCAATCTTATTGACAAAAGCCTCAAGACCTAGGGTTGTTTTTTAGGTAGAACACAATGAATGTCAGCTGTTCAGTCCTGTTTCATTAAGCCAACAATCAGCATTTTGGTGGACAAGGCCAGTATATAATGTGCTCCAACTCCCAATAGCTATAAGGGAGAGAAAAAGAGACAAATACCCAAACACTTATTGCTTTGTTAACTTTTTGCACTCACGATTGACTGTTGCTCACGCAACAAGTTAATTATTACAAAAACCCTGTAACAGAAGCTAAGATATGTATCTACGAGAGACAATCTTGACTTGGACAGAGCCTGAACTGAGTCACTGAGATTAGACAGTTAGCTTAGCATTTTCACAGCATTCCATGTCCAACTATACAACAATTATCTTGACATCGTTGTTTATAATTTCATGGGTGATACAGGACGATGTACAGAGAAAGGACATGGAGTGACAGATTAGGAACATGCTGTACTGCTGAGGCTTTCATTTCATATTTGTACATTTCTCTTTGTTTATTTATGTGCTTTTGAGAGGAAATCAGGGCAAATTTGCTGTGTGACTTGCCGGCCATGTGCTTCCAAAGTCAATTCACAGAAACTGACTGCATTATATTTCCGAGGGGTTAAAGGGCACAGGGAGCTATCATATTAGTTACATTATAGTTAATTTTATTTACATATATTCATATCTATAACAGAGATTTGATGGTGTAATGTGTAAACTTAGGCCATACAAAATATTTGGCAATAATTAATGAGAGATGGTACTCATGGCACACTCATAGGAAATAGGTTATGTAAGATGTAGGGTTTGGAGTTAGACTAGAAATCGAGCCGCACGCTCATTTCTAGTGTGCCTCGCACAGCCTGCTGCGCATGCTCGCCCGGCCTCGCACAGCCTGCTGCGCATGCTCGCCCGGCCTCGCATGCTTTGCGTGCTCGCTGCCATGCCACCCTTCACCTTATCTCACTACTATAATAAGGTGAGGGGTGCCGCACGGCCCAGTGTGAGCATGTGCGAGACCTCAAGGGCGAACCAGCGAGGCACGGTACAGATGAGCGCTACCAGTTGAGCGGGCGAGTACGCAGAGCATGCGAGCTGTGTGCTGGAAATACCGCTACTGAAAATGAGCGCGCACGCTCTATTTCTATAGTACTTTATAGTAGTGAGATTGCTGTGTGACAGAGGGGGTGAGATGCGAGGGGCGGGGCATCTGGGTTGGACGGAAGCTCCTATGTTCACAACTGCATGTGTGTTCACAATCTGCGCATTTGGTGGCTTTTGGTCTACTCTTGCTAAACATTACACCTTGTTCCTCAAACCTCTAAGACTGCTTCAGGATGCGTCTTGAAGAACACTGGATGAAGAACACAAGGCATTCATCATTGTGCATGTACAGCAGCAGTGTGTACATTTAGTGCAGTGGCTCTGTCTATTCATAACATAATAGATATGGCTGCTATCCTACAAAATGGCAGTTTGGACAAAAACCTCTATTTTTCTGTCATCTTTGACATGTTGTAGATGGATGTTGATTGTTTTTTGTTTGTTTGTTTGTTTGTTCATTTGTTACCATGCAATCGTGAACATATTACTCTTGGCTAATTGTCTACGTTTGGGGAATGTGGCAATAATTTTCGATAACACACATAATAATCAGCCCTTGGCAGTGTTCTCTACCGTGGATCTCATGTGTCATATTGTTTATATCTAGCTACATTTGTATAATGGATCTAAAGTAAACATATGGCCACACTTATGCATGCCCAATTCACCCCAAATTCATATGTTCATTAGCAGAATAATCTTCAACTGCAATAATCCTCACTGGTCGGGGTGTGCTATGCCCCAAGGAAATAAACACCACAAATAAGGAAAACTATCAAATAGAACAACTCAACAGTATCCAGCTATTTCTATTTTGGGTGTAATGTTTTCCATAAACATTTGAATGTTGAAGTGGAGCTCTAATCTTTCAGACTTTCCTGATCATCGGCTCAATAAAGCAGTAACCGTGTCAGTCGTCAAAATGAGACAGCTACCCAACATCCAGAAACAAATTCGAATAGCCTGTGCCAAATGACTAAGAAGCACACTCAGATCAATATAAACATTCAATTTACACAAAAATGTTAAAGTTCATCTGTCATCTCTTACACAATTTGTGCCTCGACTAAAACCATGAAAAGTAAAAATGTGAAATTGATGTCAGTACATTGTTAGTTTTCTCTCTTTTGTGGAATAGAAGAGGATTTCCCCCCTTTTATTAGTTTGTTTTTCTTACACACATGTATGTATAATAATAATAATCTATATAATAATGTTGAAGTTGTCTGTGTATCTTTTATGCACGCCCACACCCCAGGTCGGATTGGGCAAAAAATGTGCATGGCGTTGTCTCGTGATCTTGGGAAGGTCATGAGCAGGTCATCAAGTCCTGGAACCACCTGGAAACCACCTGGAAACCATCTCATGCCCACACCCCAGGTCGGATTGGGCTGAAAATTTGCATGCCATTGTGTTATGATCCGGGGAAGGTCATGGGCAGGTCATCAAGTCCTGGAACCACCTGGAAAGTCCTGGAAACCACCTCACACCCACACCACAGGTCGGATTGGGCTGAAAATTTGGATGGCGTTGTGTTATGATCCGGGGAAGGGCATGGGCATGTTGTCAAGTCCTGGAACCACCTGGAAGGTCTTGGAAACCACCTTCCCAGGTCGGTTTGGGCTGAAAATTAGCATGGTGGTGGGTTATGATCCGGGGAAGGTCATGATCAAGTCATCAAGTCCTGGAACCGCCAGGAAAATCCTGGAAGCCACCTTACGCCCACACCCCAGGACAGATTGGGCTGCATATTTGCATGGTGTTGTGTTATGATCTGGGGAAGGTCATGGGCATGTTGTAAAATCCTGGAAACCACCTGAACCCCACCATCATTTCTGGCCAAACAAAAGGCACAGTTGTATTGCTTTGTGCCTATTTAACCCGGGCAACGCCGCGTACATTGCTAGTAGGAATATGTTCATATTTGTGGGGTGTGCTTTAAGAGTTGCTGTATTGTTGCTAGCAACAGCAGAATAAAGGCAGCACGCTGTCTTTTGTGGGTCAGAAATTCGAAAATATGGCTTAGTAACCGATAGGGAAATGCAAAACCTCAAAATGCTGTTTACATGTTGTACTCTCAATTTTCATACATTTACATACATACTTTGTGACATGCATAACACTCTCCAAAACACATTTTAAAAGAGAAAAACATACTATAAGTCTGGGAGGACGGGTACTAAAAAGGCATTTCTTACAAAGGGATATATGATTCAAAAAAGTTGATTGAACAGTGTGAGTTTCTGAACATTTTCGTCAAGTCAAGAAAATGTTAGACATTCACTCTGGCGAATGGCTGTGCTTTAAAATGTAAAATTTGGTGTGAACAAATCATGTTACGGTTTCATCTTTGCGATGAGATGGCAAACAGCACAAAATCTCAACATTGTCTGTCAAGGGAGACTTAAACATCGATTGATTTGAATGATCTCATGACTGTATAGAGGCGACCAGAAACAATGGTTTAAAGGGAAAAGTGCTGATCACTTTGTCACATTTAAACAATAATGAAAGCAAACCTGGAATGTTCTATTCTATAATCTATAAAATGGCAGTTAGTCTGTACACCAACACAAGACCTCAGGAGATGAAGTATCAGGACAGGTCTCGGTTAACAGAGAAAGCCAAGAGAGTGGAGTCTTGGTTTTACCCAGTAAACTCAAAAATGCTTCAAATCAAGGTGGAACATGTGGCATTTTTGATTTGTGTCCAACAATGGCAATGTACTGAAGACTTGAGAGGTGAGCTGAATTGCTCAGATGAGTGGAGGTGACTATAGAGAACTCTGAAGCGAATGGCTAGTGGTCATTTCTATGAGTCTATTAGCATGGCTCATTATCAAGAGCCCCCCCATCTCCTGATCTCCAACCCCAGGAGTATTATGTACTCATATTGGGGGAACTGCATCTAGATTTAATTTTATGTTGCTACTGTATTCCAGGGGCTGAAACAACACACACTCATTGAACACATCAAGTCTGCCTCAAATGGCACCAAATTTGAGCAAACATTGATAATTTGTCTCAAGGCGTATTCAGGCATTCTCAGGTGTTTAACAAACTCCACTCATCCTGATAGCATGAAGGTGTATCAATTAAACAATTGCTAATTCCAAACATCAGACAACCCACAATATTTACAGCTTTAGCGGACCAGTGCCGCACTTCTGTGAACAAACTTTGACTCTATATCTGTGTTATGGGGTTAGAGGGCAGGATCTGGAGGGCTCTTGAGCTGCTTGTTCACAGTGTGGCTAACTCTTCCGCCCCCTGGTGTCGGCGCCACACTATTGCAGCACCTGGCCCCGCGTCTCTGGTAGTTTGAGGGCCACGAAACTGCCGGCCGCCAGCGCCCCCGAGGCGAACATGATGGGCACGGCCTTGGTGATGCCAACGAAGGACGTGAAGATGCTGATGCCCAACACCGCCGCCAGCTTGCAGAGAGCGTTGAGGAAGCCGAACGCCGTGGTTCTGATGAGAGAGAGAGAGGGCGGTGAGAGAGAGAACAGAGTCAATTCTTTGTGTAACAAGTTGGAAAGAGGAAAAAAAGAGAAAATCATTACAATGGAACAATCTATCATTGATTTTGTAGTCCTGGAAGGGTGCTTTGCTTGTATGCAGATTGATTGTTACAGATTTTTTTGTCCAAGAAGATGCCTTTTTCAGGTATGTGTGCTCCCTTTTGAGGATTTTTTTTCAAAATGTGTGACAGACATATGAATTGACTAACCACGTACGGATAGCCGGACTTCCGTAACAGCCCAGCCAATCAGATTTCGCCACAGGATGTCTGATGGCAAAACCCAGAAATGCTGACTTGTGATTCAGACCCAGATCCGGTGCTGGAAGCGTGCTGACGTAAAACGTAGGATGTGAGACTACCCACACACTGTCTTCACTCACAAGGGATTTTATTTCAGGACACAACATTTTGGTCAAGTGGCCTTCATCAGGTATCTGAATAAATGTTACAGCAGAGCCAGAAATTGCAAGAGAAAACTATAACAGATGAATGGGGGCAGCTGTGGCTCACGAGGTAGAGCAGGTCGTCCACCAATCGGAAGGTTGGTGGTTCGATCCCCGGCTCCTCCAGTCCACATGTCAAAGTGTCCTTGAGCAAGACACTGAACCCCAAATTGCTCCCGATGGCTGTGCAGCAGGTGTGTGAATAGGTGAATGTAGGCACATTGTAAAGCGCTTCGGATAAAAGCGCTATATAAATGCAGTCCATTTACCATTTACCTATGATGCAATGAATGATAACCCACCTTTTGAAGAATATAACATTACAAAATAACAAATGGAGTGAAAGAGTTGTAATTAGTGCCTCCTGAGCAGATTTATTTTAACGTTCCATTTATTCTCATGATTTATCATGATTTATTCTTACATTTTTCCATTTTCCCCTTTCTCTCAAGTACCTCCTGTAGTACCTCCACATACCCCTAGGGGTACATGTACACATGTACCCAAGTTTGCAAAAGATCAGGAATCGAGTACCGCAGGGATGACATATTTTTGTAGGCCTACCCAGAAATCGCCACCATGCTGGTTCGTAGGTGGAAAAGTGAATGGGATTTTTGTATGGGGATTTCGGTTAAATGTATGAAATAAGATCTGTGGTTAACAAAAGTTTATGAAACAGCGAACTTTGTGATCAGCAAGATAATCTTTACAAATGAGGATAATATATATATATTTTTTTTTTACTTTTTCTGAAAATCGCATTAAAAACGCATTTACGCTTCAAAAGTCATAAAAGTGCTCCTCGTTTGTGAAGATTATCCTGCTGAACACAAACTTCACTGTTTCATAAACTTTTGTTAACCCCAGACCTTATTTCATGCATTTAACCAAAATCCCCATACTAAAATCTCATTGCCTTACCCCCCTACGGGGCTCATTCCTGCGGTACTCTTATTAGGATGGCCCAATCATCACCTAATCATCACCTAATGAAAAACTATCCAGGTGACAGGCTATGGCAATCAACAGGTTAATTAACAATCAAAAGGGATCATTAGCAACAGCCATGAATCTCTATAGCCTATTGAATAAACTTGTAAGTGTGGAAGTCTGCAGATTTTTACTTTGTCCTTCTCCACTTGGCACATACACAATTGTGCAAAGATGATCTTTTTAGAAAATGGAGGTATGTAAAAGCTAAAATATAATGTTTGAGATTAAATCACAGCGCTACAGGATGGTCTCAGAGAGCCTTCTTAATTTTCACAAGTTACCCAAAGTGGAGAATGTAGGGACTCTATATGGCCACAAGGTGGAGCTACATAATCAAATCTCTCAAAAGCGTCTCTCCTGATGGATGCAGAGGTGCAGCACAAAATATGTAGGCTATATTCCTGCTTTCATAAGACTCTTGAATTATTTTATAAATGCTATATTTTGTATCATACTTCATTTCAATCAACCTATCAAAACAGGGTTCAACACACAACACACATTGTTATTCAAGACAGGGTATTAGAGCACATACTGTTCCAGCCATGCGGTGGCATCAAGACAGCTCCATGCTTCACATCACAAACACACAGATAGTACCGTTTGGTCCATCCCCCCGAGCCAGCCAATCATCATGAGCCACCGCCTCTGATGTCACACGTATCCAACCCTGCTGACCCCGCCTCCCGGTGTCACAGAGATCCGGGTGTCTAAAATGCCTACCTCTTGTCAGATGGATAGAGCTCAACGGTCAGCACATCCAGGGCGTTCCAAGAGGCGATGCTGATGCCCCCGAACAGGCAGAGCAGAGCGATCATGGCTGACTCGCTGTTACCGAAGGACAGGAAGAAACAGCTGATGCAAGATATCACACTGGAGCCCGCTGGAGAGGGGGTTGGAAGAGAGGTGTGGACAAAGAGAGAGATATGAGGGACGGAGGCAAATCCTCTAGAACTCTGCAAAGTTATCCCAGAAAGTATTTAGAATTATAATAAAATTACACCGGATGCTAGAGTCCACCCAGAAACATGTAGCGTACATGTTCCCAGCAGGGTGATCTGGGCGAATTATTTATTGCCACCTAAATGAAACAATCAATGAATTCAAGTCATTCAGACCTATGACGCCCACGATATGTCATATACTGTCATAGCTCATAGGTCCATTGGCGCAACTGAGGGTTAAATGCCTAAGAACTTTTAAGCATTCACACTGGAGTAAAATCTGATTTGTTAGTTGAATCTCATATTTTAGGCTCACTGTTGTTCACTTGTTGTGAAATGTACAACTGACCAGATTGGATTTGTGTGTTCTAGCAGCACAGTTCTTTGACATGTTTTAATGCCACCCTCTGAATCAGGCAGCAGCAGCTGGCATAGTTCAATTTCTTTTTATTCTGGCTTCTATATGTTGGTAGTTTCTAGAGCTTGCTGATGACAGAGGAGGTTGAATTTTCATTCATCTGCATGTTTGTTGTTAGCTACAGTATGTCACTGTTTCTTTATGTCAATTACCACTCATGTTGCAGTATATGACATCAAACAAGCATTGTGCAGGGGGAAAAACACTGATCACAGTGGTCAAACTGAGTCCCATGTCCACAACTACGATTTCTCATTTACTTTCCCCATCCAGGTTTTCCCAGCTGGTCTCATATTAGAAGTGGCAAACTGTGTGGTCACAAACCTCTTCATTTGAACCTCCTGGTTGCCGCTCAACTCAAAGGACCCCAATGTGCAAACTTTCCTGTAAATAGTCAGAATTACCCTCATTTTCTCTCAATCAACATGGCACTAAATAATGTCCTTCTTTTGGCCTTACCTAGCATCCTCAGCCGTCCGATCTTGTCCATGAGCAACGCGGAGACTATGTTGCCGGGCAACACGGCCAATGTGCCCAGGAAGCTGACAAAGTAGACCATGTAGGCATTATTGTCATCGCTGACGTCACTCAGCAGGCAGCCCTCCTTGTTGTGCAGGAAGGTGCTGTTGATGAGCCGGCTGTTGATCAACCTGTACTTAAAGAGATCTGGGGAGAGAGAGGGAGGGAGAGAGAGAGAGAGAGAGACAGGGAGAGGGAGAGAAAGAGATGAGATGAGGGAGGTGGACAAAAACAGGAAAATGGATTGATTAGTGGAACTTGAGGTTGAGTGGATGGGTGCCTCAGAGTGTTGACAGGATGGAGAGAAAAGATGCTAATTGCACTGAGCTCAGTGGATTGGTGTTTTCTCTCTCTCTCTCTCTCTTACTAGAGAGTAATGACTGGGCTGCTATTAAAGCCACACTAGGCGATTTCACATACATACATTAGTGGCTCAGGCAACAAGCAGTAAGTGTTTTAAGACATTTGCAACGTCAATACCAAGAAATCATAAAAGTGCAAACAGCACGCAATGCTTTTAGACCAAAGGAAACCAAAGAGTAGCCTGATAAAACCATCCTGATCATGTGAATGCACATTCTGTTTTGTTCTACAGATCAGTCTGGACGCTCGGCTGTGCCCAGCGATTTATAGAAATAACAAAGTCAATGGGTTAACAACGTAACCGGCCAATCAGGTAAGCCGCTGGCAAAACAGTAATGGCGTCTCCTGAAACAACAAGCAGTAATGTTAAGTCAAGTCAAGTTACCGTAAGTCAAGTTTATTTGTATAGCCCTAATTCACAAGCATGTCTCAGAGTCTCTCACAGAGAATGTCTAGCTAAATCTAGCTGACACAACAATAACAATTACAGTAGTAATAATAACAACATACCAATCATATGATAGAGAGAGACAGAAAGAAAGGGAGAAAGGGGGAGGGAAATGTGGGGGAGGAGAGAGCAGGGAAATGGAGGGGGTGGGGAGGGAACAGGGGAGGGAGAGTGGTGGGGATGTAGGGGAGGAGAGAGCAGGGAAAGGGAAGAGGTGGGGAGGGAACGGGGAATGTGGGGGAGGAGAGAGCGGGAAAGGGAGGAGGTGGGGAGGGAGAACTAACTAGTCTAGCACACAAGGAATCTAGCTAATCTACAGCCTAGTCTGCCCTGTGCTACTCTACTCTAGTCTGATTTTAGCCTGAACACTATAACCCCCCAGTTCAGAGGATTCCAAAGTGGGAGGTGGGCCCCCCCAGGGGGGCTCAAACAGTTTGAGGGGAGGCTCAGTGAGTGAAATATTTTTGCTTTCAGTAATAGTTAACGTTAGTTAGTAGAGTAAACACAGCTATAAGTGCAGTTACTGTATTGCAGAAATAGACTCAATAACAACAATTAAACAAGAACAAGAGTGTGCACCAGCAGAGTTTCTCAGCAGAAAAGACATTTTCACTTTTCTTCCCAGTGGATTTGGATTGGATCTGGCGATGCTAATTGGCTGAAGGTGTTGTCTGTCAAGGTAAGTACTCCCGCCCACTGAAATTGATGTGAGCGGCTGGAAGTCCAGACTGATACATAAGCCGTTTTCACACATGCGCTTTTTACCGCTAAATGACTGGAAAGCGGTCTAATGCCTTCATGTGTGAAAGTTGTTTTCCGGTATAAGCGTTCCCCCGTCATCGCGGACATTTCACCAGTTTCGAGGTTGTCAGAGGAGCGGTATGCCGCGATAAGGGACACAAGTGTGAAACGGGTCCAGTCATTTCCCTGTATCAGTGGGCGTTGTCTCAGGTGGTGGTTTTCGCCACCGGGTGATCTTGCGTGTTAGTGCGGGTCGGACCAGACTCAGCAGGTAGTCGAACGTACACCGGGACATGCGAAAACGACGCTTCCATTCCACGTCGTCAAAATTGTTCAGACCATCTTCCCAAAATAAATTCCCTCCTGGTCTCTCTCGCTTCCAGACGGCTCTAGTCTCACGCAGCAGCGCAGAGGTACTTAACACTGTCATAATCTGTCCCCGGTTTAGTCTATCTTCATATTCTGCACGATGTTTAGCGAAGAAGACTGCGAACATGAATCTGTTTCTGTTCGCACGTATATCCCTTTCCATCTTCGCCTTAATTTGTCTGCGTCGCTGTCTATGTTTGAGGAAAAAGCGCGTCAGCAATATTATCAAAAGAGTGGACGCCGGCTCCATGTTTGTTTGTTTTTTCTGACTGCCTTGCAGCACAGTTTATGAATGAATGAATGAATGAATTTTATTTTGGATAATGCAGACATTTACAGTATATCCAAGGGATAACATGAAAAGTGTGTACACTTATTTCCATCATGGTCCCTGCTTCTTCCTACTTTGCTTTTCAAATTGGGCAATTTCAGATCTGCTACACTGGCTCTTGTGTTCCGGCTATGGATGTCCCGGACATATTGGAAGTACTTGTTGAAGTAATTGGGGCAACGGTCATGTAATATTTTATAAACCATGACAAGTTTCAGCTGTTGGACTCTGTTTTCAACTGGGTGCCAATTCAACTCTTTGAAGTGACTTTATACGTCATGACCCCAGGCCACTCTCCTCCGCCCCCCGCCCGCTCCGCAGTGTCGCCCCGCCCCCCAACATACAGGCTATTTGACGACTATATTCACACATGCGAGCGCTCAGGTGTGAAGGGAAATTCCGGGAAATGGCCGATATTGATTTACAGGTAATTTTCCTGTACGCATGTGTGAAAACGGCTATAGAGTGAAACAGGATGTGATGTCACGTTATCAGGATGGTTTTAACTGGGCTAACCAAAGAGACCAGAGAGTAAGAGATTGAGGGCCCTATCTTCCGACAGGCGCTATCCCCTAATAGCACTTGCGCACCTGTTTGTGCGTGCCTTAAGGCACGGAAGATAGCATTCCGCCTTGCGCCGTCTGCCAGGTGTTCTGCCGAGTTTCGCTCCCCCACCCAGCAGCAAAAAAAAGCATCCCCACCTCACGGGAGCATACTTGTAATGATTTATACAGAAATGTAACTGTTTAAAAGTGATATAATTGTCTGGTAGACGTGACGTCCCTAATTTCTAAGTTAAAACAGCCCCGAAATATGTTGGGGATGCAATTCTCGGCGGGGTGCGCAAACGTTCACGGCTTCACGCCACGTGTCGCAAGCGCAAATTAGAGCCGTGCCAAAATCATCTGCGCCCCACAATGCCTGCGCAAACTGGATCTGGGCGGTCTTAACTACCAGAATTATTCACAGGTGTGGCCAGGCAATGCTGGGCATTACGTCAATCAAAACCAATCAGATTCCCGTCTCGCAATGGCTGTTTGCTGTAATTATCTCCATGCGTAATAGAGTGTACTCACTCGTGCCAGGACAGAGAGAGCTTATTGACAGATCGTCTGTGGTGCCAACGACCCTCCGGGTTATGATGGTAAATAGCCTATGTCCATTGTCCAACAAGTTTTCTCAATTAATTTCCCTCTTTGCGATGTGATAAAAGTTTCTCAGTGAGTTATAGTTGATTGCCTCACTGAATTATCTGCTAATACCCAATTTTAGCAGCATCATTTGATGTCCTGGCATGGCAAGGCTGTGCGTAATGACATATCCAAAAGGGATTTTACTTGCACTGCGCTGCGCTGCATGGAGATTATGGTGCGCAACCCAGCGCAGAGAGGTATTTGCGTGTAAGAGGTCCTTTTCAAAGCTCTTAGCGCAAAGTAATTGCTGACGATAGCATAATGCCATCTATCACCACATTTTAGCGCTGAAACGCCTGCTTTGGCTTGTGGCAGCCAATGCCCAGTACAATTATCACAGGCATGCGCTTGTGTCCGCCCACAATTTGCATTGCGCACGGCGTTAAACGAGCGCAAACGCTAAATTAGCGCTTTTGGGAAGATAGAGCCCTGAATGTTTGTGAATCCAGATCAGTCTGGACGGAGCGCCGCTAACTGCTGTTTAAGAGACAGTTTTGTATTTTGCAAGTTTTGATTCTGACATCAGAATTTCACTTGGCCAAATCTGGCAAATAAGGGGATGGGCCGTTCTTCTCTAATGAAGACCTTTGTGATTTAGGCTGATGAGACAGGTGAATTATTCCATCAAAATATTGCCTATTAATGCAGCTTTATAGCTCAATATAATCTGCCAGGTTGCTCTCAAGTTCAATAAAAGGGGAATACTATAATCTCAATGACTGCAATCTTGCTGGAATAACACATCAGCAAATACACCACAAATGCAAAAGAACAGTAACTTTAAACCTGTCTCAGTCTAAGTTTACTTACATACAGACTTCCATGTTGCCTCACATTCCACCTGGGTTTGTTCCCATCATGCTTCAATGTGATATGGTGCACTATGGCAACTATCATACAGCCTTAAGTTCTGAGTCTGAAGCCCATAATAATATGCAAACATGTTTCTAATTCCCATTCTAATCAGGAACTCCTGCCCTTCTCTGATAGTGAGTGATTGCTTGACTGGCCTTAAGACTGCAAACAGCTAACAAAGCCAGAGGGTGGATGGCTGATATATCTCTTGTACAGCACGGATAAGGTGTGCGTGTGTGTGTGTGTGTGTGTGTGTGTGTGTGTGTGTGTGTGTGTTTGTGTGTGTGTGTGTGCGTGTGTTTGTGTGTGTGTGTGTGTGTGTGTGTGTGTGTGTGTGTGTGTGTGTGCGTGCGCGCACGCGTGTGTGGACACAGCTGCAGAATCTATAGCTGATAACAACCTTTTTCTTCAAAGTCAAAGAACAAAGATAAAAACGACATCAGCACACACCCTGGAGCGTGTTAATACATCTGTTATCTTTGCTCATCAGCTGCATAAATGCAACATCTTTCTGTTGTTTTGCCACACAGACAAAATCAATCGTGCAGTTTGAAATGAGAGACAACTATGCAATTAAGGCTGAAGTAATGGAGGACTTTGTGCTCGGTTGCTAGGAGACGTCGCTCTGCAATGCTATATTTGGTGTCGAGGGAAAAAGACAAAGTGATTGAGCCATTTTGATGAGTGCAAACCATTTTTGCAGAGTTGATTTTCTTAGAAGAAGCAAAGAAGCAAAAGAAAGAGAGAGAGAGACAGAGTTACAGAGAGGGAGAGAGAGAAAGTAGAAGAAGGAGCAAAGAGAAAGTTTAGAGAGAGAGAGAAGCATATGCATATGTGCACGCATATGCTTGGCTTGGCTGTGACTGTGTGTGTGTGTGTGTGTGTGTGTGTGTGTGTGTGTGTGTGTGTGTGTGTGTGTGTGTGTGTGCACGTGTGCGTGCGTGTGTGCGTGCGTGTAAGTGGCCAACCTGTGTTGTAGAAGAGGGTGGCGATGAAGGTGCAGTTCTTGAAGAAGGTGTTGCTGGAGGTGATGTCTTCAAAATAGCACTCCTCAAACAATGAGTCCTCAAACACCATGGACTTCATCCTCAGGTTCATAAACCTGCAGAAGACAGGGAGAATAGAACGAGTGCAGAAGACAGGTAGAGGGTGATGGAGAAAAGGGGGAAGAGAAACAGAGAGAGAGAAACAGAGGGAAAAGTCTTTAGAAACACTTTTCAACATCAGAGCAGAAGCTATTAGGCGATCAGATATTCAATACCATAATATTATTTAGATTTTAAGAATTCATACCAGATTCAGACTTCAGTTTGAATAGGCGAGGTCAAAAAGGAAGTTCAGCAAGTTTGGCTTTGATTTTCTTCATTCGTTAAAAAAAGCACTGAACCAAAATATTTGCTGAGGCTTCATTCATATTTTCATATATTTTTATTACCTCCACCAAGGAGGTTATGTTTTCGGATTCATGAAACCTGGTGGAAGGGTCTAGCATGGGCCAAGGAAGAACCGGATCCGATCCGACTCACAAAATTTGCAGATCACAGCAGACTGGACTATGGCCTGGCCTTGGCCGGGGTCTGCACTCTCCGAGTGCCCTTCTAGTTTCATATATTTTGCTTGAGGTCTACCACAACGTATTTACATTTTGTAAATACATTATTTCTGTTTGACATCTCACATGCCCCAGTCACTCTGTCAATCACCCAACACGGGGGTAAAAAAACAATGGTAGGCTACGTCCATACAGTCAATGATTAAAACCGTACACGCTTTCCAGGATTAACACTGGAACTTGACCAGCACACATGCAGCCCAATTAAAAAACAATTAAGCAATCCACCATCATTTGCCATGGCGACACTAACGAGGGGAAGCAGCCACTCACTTGTCGTTGAAGTACTCTCCCTGGCGGTGGACCTGGTTCTCCAGGGTAAAGTTAAAGGTGACATGTTCTACCTTCTCCTTGATGAAGACCTTGGTGCGTGAGGCGTACTCCTGCTTCTGCAGGTACTTGATCATGTCCGGGAACCACACTGTCAGGCCATAGTAGCTGCAGAGAGAGGGAGAAAGACAGATGGAGGGAGGGACGGAGGGAAGATGGATGACAGTTCAGAGAGAGGGTGCTATTGTTATAATGAAGAGACACCTAACAGTGCTCCTCACTAAGGTGGGCATATGACTCTATTTAACAGTGGCACATGAACAGTGTTACTGCATAGATCAATGTCCCAGGGGCACAGAAATATTTGTTAAATCTGCTGTCTGCACATTGTGGTCATCATACTCCTTAGTTAGACATGATGCAGACGTTCTAGGAAGTCAACATTATTCTGCACTCTGGCAGTTGCTCTGGATAAAAGCTCTGTTAAATCACATGCATGTAAATGTAATGTAATTTATAGCATTATATTATGCAAAATTATTATGTCAAACTGATTAATCGGCCGAAATGGGCTTCCTCAGGAGGGTGGCTGGCATCTCCCTTAGGGTGAGAAGCATGATCACCCTAGGGAAGGACTCAAAGGAGCCAGTTGAGGTGGTTCGGGCATGTAGTAAGGATACCTCCTGGTCGCCCCCCCAGGGAGGTTTCCCAAGCATACTGTATATAAGCTATATATACAAGCATATTGGCATTCTTGAACGGAGAATGCCATTGGATGCAAAACAAATTTCAGCCTGCTGACAATAAAGTTGTATCGTATCGTATCGTATCGTATATACGCTAGAAATTTCCCACTAAAATGTATTTATAGTTTACCAAAACCTTTGTCTTTTCTGCTTTTCTCTCATTTGCTGTGTTATAAATTATGTTATTCTGATCTGAAAAGAGATCATCATCATCATCTGCAGTAGCTCAAAATGACATTAATTTTTTTTAATATCATGTTGACATCAAAACCCCCAACCACTGAAACAGAATGCAACATCCTTAGAACCATTCCTGCTGAAATATCAAACATTATAAGGACAAGCAGCCCAGTCTCAAGTGGCACACAATTTTACCCACTAATTTAATTTCTTGGGAGCCAAGGCAGTTTTTATGCTTCCCAGAGGGGCAAGCATCTCTAGGTGCTGATGCAGCTAAGAGACTGTATAGGGTTTGTATTATGTCCTTTTTAATCTGTGCTCGTTCTCAAATACAGTACCTGGCTGCTAGTCATTTTTTTTAGACCAACTGAAGGCCGCCAAAGTTATTGCTGCTCCTGCCACTGCTGCATGCTGTATCCATTTCACTATTCTATAGCCTACAATTAATTAATTAATCATATAAGTGTTTGACTTGCTAGTAGAAGAGTCATTTGAAGTTCTCTTGTTTCCTAATAAGGTAAGTCATGCCATTTTAGGTTAAATTTATGTTTTGTTTGAATTATTAATTGCAAATGGTTTAATGCTGTCACATTTCAATAGTACGTCTTGCTACATATATGTTGACAGTTATGTTGATATTTAAGCTATTAATGGTGATGGCTGATTTTACTACATTATTTGCCAAGACACAACTGGCAAGCACTGAACTGACAGTAGGGCTGTGCAATAAAATCGATACGGCAATACTGTATATCACAATATTTTCTTCTGCGATACTGTATAGATATTTCAGAAAAATATTGTGATATATCACCATATTGATTTTTTCCACAACCGTGTGTTCATTTACACAATAAGAATACTTTTTATTTCACCATGTTTTTATTTTATTTCACCATGGACTAAATTTGTCCACTAAGTTATCAATATAAAGTGATGTACATATTATTTAACTACCTGGGTGGTACACAGCGAGTTGTATTTTCAGCTCTATTTTTACATTTTCAGTCAATTATGAGTATTGCAATATATTGCAATATGTATTGTATTGCAATGTATCGTGATACAATCGTATCGTGACCCATGTATCGTGATACGTATCGTATCTTGAGCAACCTTGCAAATAGACCTTATTCACAGCGCGGCCATCTTGGGATGACGTCACTGGTTGGGAAGGCAACGAGACTCTCATCCAAACCCCTGTCTGAACATGGGAGCAGTAGACCAAAAGTTTGAGTTCTGTCACACCAATTTCGTTTGATCACATCGATAAATGGGCAGATGAATGTGTACAGGATTTAAAAAAAAAGGGCTACAGTAACTGGATCGAGTGTTATATCCACGATATTCAAGGAAGCGCAGCCGGAGGTCTAAATTGTAAACTGCACTACACCCTCGCACCACTGAGCACCGAACCGATACATCTGGCACTGTGGAGCAGTTGAACCCGAAATGACACAGCCGAAGAAGGCTGTGGTTGAGCTTAAACTTAGGCACTGCCGCACTGGCATGTGAATACATGTGAAACTAATTACGCAATATTTGGGAATACCATGGCATCAAAACCTTGGATAACAATATTGTGTCGGAGGTGACACCTCGCTAACATTGACGCTAGCGTTAGCACCTTCACTAGCTAGGCTAGCATGACAGTGGTGAGCTCAAACACAGCCTTCTTCGACTGTGTCATTTCGGGTTCAACTGCTCCACAGCGCCAGATGTATCGGCTTGGTGCTCAGTGGCGCGAGGGTGTAGTGCAGTTTCCAATTTAGACCTTCGGCTGCGCTTCCTTGAATATAACACTCGATCCAGTTGCTGTAGCCCTTTTAAAAAATCCTGTACACATTCATCTGCCCATTTATCGATGTGATCAAACAAAATTGGTGTGACAGAACTCAAACTTTTGGTCTACTGCTCCATGTTCAGACAGGGGTTTGGATGAGAGACTCGTTGCGTTCCCAACCAGCGGGTGATGTTATCCCAAGATGGCTGCGCTGTGAATAAGGTCTATACCCAGCCCTAACTGACAATAGGTTAGTTTTCACTTGTTAGAATAGAATAACATGAAGGAGTTCAGGTTGGTTACTTGCTGTTCATTTCAATTCTTTGTCTTGTCATTTCAATGCTGAATAAAAATTTTAATAGTAAAAGCCACGCGAACATGATTCACCATCACATTCAGGATGGCATGGTGGCTCAGTGGTTAGCACTGTTGCTTCACAGCAAGAAGGTCCCGGGTTCGAACCCCCGTCCGTCCCAGGTCCTTTCTGTGTGGAGTTTGCATGTTCTCCCCGTGTTCGTGTGGGTTTCCTCCAAGTGCTCCGGTTTCCTCCCACCATCAAAGACATGTATGTTAGGGTTAATACTCCTGTCAGTGCTCCTGACCAAGGCACTGGCAATCGAACTGGAATTGGTCCCCGGTGCTGTACTGCGGCTGCCCACTGCTCCCAGTTCTAGGAAGGTTCCTAGTAGAGGATGGGTCAAATGCAGAGGATGAATTTCCCCACGGGGACAATAAAGGATAACTTAACTTAACATAACTTAATTTAATTCTACGAACCTGATAATATCTGCAGCTGGCCTCGTCATTTGGGTTGATCATATAGGACATGGGAGCACTCACTCAGCATTCAGACCGCCGACAATCGCATACAGTACTCTGCCAATTTGAACGAGCTGATTGCTAGCTGTGGTACCAATAGTACCAACAGGGTGATATAAGGCAATGCAATGCTAGTACATTGGCTGATGATGGATGTCATCGAAAGCGATGCCATGCCAACAAACCAGGAAACGAGGCTGCCGTGATCAACATGATCAACACTGGGCGAAGTTTCTCTGGTCGTAGCAAACGAATGGACTTGGTGTCTGACAGTAAGACCCAGAAAAACCCTGCAGTGCTGCGCTGTTTTTCCCAGCCTTACCTGAAGGACATAGAGAACCACACAGCCATCATCATGTAGGTGGTACGGCGATATTCAGGGGAGAAAACGGTCAGGAAGTTACTCCACACCTGGAGGCACACACAGACACACACACACACACACACACACACACACACACACACACAAACACACACACATGCACACACACACACACACACACACACACACACACGTGTGTGTGCGCAGAGGGCAAATACGCAGTAAACATCAGAAATCGAGTGAACACAAACTAGATATTTCTGAGAGCGAGTCTGTCTCTCTCAGCAGCAAGAAACAAACACCGAGTCCCAGAATCTAAGTGTAGAGTAAACACTGAGACGACCTCAGCTGCACACAAACCCACGGTAAAGACAAGCAGCAAATACATTGAGCGCATAATATTTTATTTTTGTGAATTTCCCTTACATTACATCATATTTGGTTTGCATTTTTGCCAGAGTACACCCCATAGTACTGTAGATTTCCGGAATTGAGGCCACATCCTACCATGTGTGTCTTGAGGTGGAACATGCTTTGAACACTTTGGATATTTTTCATTTAAATAAGCCATTATAATAAGTTTACTAGGCTCGCCCGCTGCGCGGGTTCGCTAGCTCGGCCGCTGCCAGTTTAGATTTCATTCCAGAAAACAGCTCAGAGATCAATCTGACATCTTACTGTATGTAAGCCTACCGCTTCTTTAATACCCACAGATTATTTGTTAGTGAGGTGCCTTTAACGTATGGCTATTTCATATTCCTAAATATGAAACTGTGGAATTCAATCAATCAAGTCTTTGGTGAAACCTAACTTTAAAAAAACAGCTCAAGGCTTGTGTTTTGACTACAATCTGTATAATTTAATTATTAAAATTCAATCAGGCCGTCAGTCTGATTTCGCCTGACTGGGTTGAAGAAGCATGGTGGACTTAGCTCTCCCATTGGTGCCGACCATTTCAGTCGGTGCCGGATGGAAATCCCATTCCGCTCCCTGCAAGCTCTGCAACTGGCTCCGACCCGCACTGACTGCGGCTGTGACCATAATTTGATTTCCTTTCCATGCCCCCCATGTCGAATCTGCATGCCTCTGCTGCTGTACGTGTCGAATCTGCCGAGCTCAAATGCCTATGCCGCTGCCTTTGAAACAATAACAACAGCAGCGCTATCCGCTAGCTCGTTGCTACACGCTGAAAACGATTGTGTGGATTATGCAATGAAGCCAGCCTGCATGGTACGTTCGGTGGATGGCTGTAAAGAGCCTTTTTCCCCTCTAGTCCAAAGTGAAAGCCTTCCCCAGCCAGTCTCTCCCAGCCCCTTTGCTGGGAGAGTCTGGCAAGCGAGACTAGTCTGATTTGATCTGAAATAAGGGCAGGGTTTGTCACCTGATGGAACAGTGCGGTGAGCTTCATCCTCCACTTCTTGAGGGTGGAGGTGCCATCGCCCATATCCATGAGCTCGTGCTCATCCATCGGCTTTACCGTTTTGATGGTGGTCACCTGGGCAACAGCATTAACATTCACTCAGTATCACTTCATTATTTAATACATACCTTTACATTTAATTGTGTTTGACTATTGTTGTGTTGTGTATTGTGTACTTCTCAAAAGCACATTGGCAAATTTTTTGAAAAGTCTTACACAAGCCAAAATTGTTATCCAAAGTATGCATGTGTGGAACAGGTGTTGAAAATTGGCATGTGGTTTTACACACAATATAAAATGGGAAAAAGTGAGAACAACAAATTTCATAACACACATACACACACACACATGCGCACACACACACACACACACACACACACACACACACACACACACACACACACACACACACACACACACACACACACACACACACACACACCACTATGACAACATAATATCCTGCATGAATCATATAGCATGAAGATGCAAAGTGCTTGTTGACATACAGAGAAGACCCTCTCTGGGTAGCCCTTGGCCCTCATGTTGGTGTCGTGGACCTGCTTCAGAATCATCCACGCCTCGTCGTGTTTCCCGTTCTGAAGCACAAATACAGCCCCATTACATTTCCCATCAACAGTTTAGTCAGAACAACTCCTCATGTTGTAGCTCTCCTGGAAATTAAAACTGCAGCAGGTAGCCTGAACGGTTCACAGCAAGTGGTGTGATATTGAAACGCAGCTGTGAGTCTAAATATGTGTTCATTACTGTACACCCTCTCTAAACTTTATGGGTTACTGCAGCAAAGCAAAACTCATATTTATCCAAGTAAGGGTTTTGCTTCTTTTTTTTAAGTACATAGTTTTTCCCCTGTTGGCCACTGAGCAGCTCCACTGCAGCATGTGTAAATGCCTGGCTCAAAGGCATGTCAGCGAATGCCAGTCAGAGAGTTTTCAATTTCCCTGCCCTGATTTGCCAGTTGGTTTGTGAGATTCCAACTATATCTAGATTAAATCAAGATTCAAGTAATCAAAAGAGATTCAATCAAAAGCCCAGTTCTCTAGTCTAACCTATAAGTCCCATTCACATTCTAGAATGATAACTACGATAATTATAACTTTAAAACAATTTAAATTGTTAGCATACTGCAATGTGTTCTCACTACGATCATTTAAAAAATATATATTATTATTATATTTCTAGTTCGATCTCAGAGATTTTTGGATTCAGAGACAACGATAAAACATTTTCAGCCAATCAAATTACAGTTGTAAGAAAGAAGTAAACTGATCTGAGAAACTGATCTTTCTGAGAAACGGATCACATAAATCTCTGTAATATGAGTAGCATTTCATGTATCATTATAATCAGAGATGGGCGAAAATACATCATAAAGTATTTTGATACAAATTACAAATACTTGCTCAAAAAATGTATCACAATACAAATACAAAATACTGGTCTGAAAAATTTATTTGAGATACAAATACGTATTTTGAAGATACATAAAAATACATTTTATAAAAACTGATAAAGAGCTGCAACAATTAGTCAATCCATCAATTCATTGCCAAATATTACATTAATTGCCTATTTTGTTCATCTATTCATCATTTTGAGCCATTTCTGTAAGGGAAATGTCCTAATTCTCTGATTCCAGCTTCTCAAATGTGAAGTTTTCTGGTTTCCTTAGATGGTAAATCATCTCTTAGTCCTCTGTGACAGTATTCTCCTTTGTGTACCCTCTAACACATTACAGTTCTTTCATTTCAGTTTTAGCTGTTTTTCAGCACAGCTAATTTCTCCCTCACTTCAGCTGTTAATCACCTTCTGTGAGGGCTTTTGACTTACAGGCAGCACTTCTACATGTTAACCTCAAGTTTTGGAACTTTGACCATGTTAGCCCTAGATATATGTGACATCATAACAGTATCCCTGGAGATGATGTGCCATGGCTGCAGTTATGGAAATCGCTGGCTCCACGGGCTCCCAAAATCATGACTGACAGACAGACAGACACCGCCCACCCACCTTGGTGCCATCGTGCAAATGTGCGCCATCGGCTCATACTACATCAGAGTTGCTCGAGTGACATAACTGATGACATCACAACTGCCTGAGTGACATCACAGTTGGGCAATCAGTTGCTCGAGTGACATCACTGATGACATCACAATTGATCGAGTGACATCACTGATGACATCACTGATGACATCACAATCATGATCCACACTGCCGCCACACACACTGCCACTCACTTTGCCAATTTTAATTAAGAAGATAATTAGTTGTGTCTTTCTAATATGATACACTGGTTTGAATATGCAGTAAACCGTTTCATTTGCAGATAGGCCAGTGCATGCAATATCTAATCATCAATTTATATTAGTAATTTATCTCTGGGGGAATTTCCACCAATACAAGGCTTCATACTAGATGAAGAAGTGATGTGAAGTCTGACTCAAGACCCACCCTATACTGTCTCTGATTTGTGGTTGAGTTTGTTCTGAGGGTAAGCCAATCAGAGGTAGAGTAGAAGTGACATGTCACATTTTTTTTCTCCACAGTTTAAACCTGTGTCAATGGTAACAGGGGAATCGCACTGGTTGCATTTGCGTTGCGTTGCGGCTGTGCTCCGGTTTTGCTACGTGCTCTGTGCTCCGCCAACACTAACCGGCTGCGTGCAGAGCACGTCACGGCTCCGCTCCGCCAGACAGCTAGAGTGACGAGACCGACGAGTTCTCGCGGTGAAATCGCGCGAGACAATTTGTATGTGGGATAAATACAACGACAAACAGGCAGAAGATCATTGTTACCAACTGGAGAAGCAGAGGAGGGGTGGACTTGCTTGGTGTTGTCCTTCTAAAAAGGATGTGTCGTGTCATATATTATTTTGTGGTTTTCCACTTCAATTATGAACTTTTCCTCATACATGTTTGTCCTCTGGCTTGATGGCTTGATATTGAATGCTGTAAACACCTCTGCCCTGTTGATTCCATGCCTGGTTCCGTCCAACTTGCTGCAGCTTTGCTCCGACATCCGTGAAAAATAGAAGCCTTGCGTATCTTTTTCGGAGAGCTCCGGATCGTCGGAGCTGGGACGGATTAGTAGTAGTAGCGGAGTAGGTGGGAGTTGACACAATGATTAGAGTGGAAACGTATCGGCTCTGAAGCCATACCGCAGCGCAGACGGACCGAACACGGACTCAGTGGAATGTGGCCGTAAGAATGTGTCAATTTGAGAATAGAATGACATACAATTAAAGAGAAAAGTATTTTATGTATTTAAAATACACAAACTACAAGGTCTGAAAGTATTTTGATACAAATTACATCTTATTTTTCTCGGTCCAGCCAAATACAAATGACAAAATACACAAATGTATTTGAAATACGTATTTTAAATACATGTATTTGAAATACGTATTTTAAATACATGTATTTAAAATACTGCCCATCTCTGATTATAGTTTGTAGTTATCTTTTTAGTTATCATTCTAGATGTGAATGGGCCCTTAGACAGCAGAAATGAAAGGAAGGCTTTGCAGATTCCAACCCGCTTTGTATCATTATAATCTCGGTAGTCCCTATTCCTATCCTATCCCTATTTGTCTGCTTGCAGAAACTCTGCCCTCGCCAGCTAGCATGGGTCATTAACACTCGTTAAGGGTCTCGATGTGATTCTCTGTGGATGCGCACATACAGAAAAAATTGTAAGAATTGCATAATTAATTAAAAAATAAAATCAGACAAGAATTAATAATGAAAATGATTGAAAATTTATGGAATTTGTGCACATTTAACAGGAATTCTTCACACAATATAGTGATAGTGAAGTGCTTGATTTATCCTGCAACATAGTTTAAAAATACATTTGACATGGAAGATCAAATCAAGCTCAATTCAGATTTAAATATCAAAAATGATAAAAAAAAAAAATGTTTACCTTGCAAGGGATACTGTCGGTATGATTCAGTATTCAAAATGTATTGAAAGACAATTAAAAAAGAATCTGCACTACCTACTTTATCTTACCTTGCAACTGCAGCTGTCTGTGCTTTGAGGCTGCTCACATATTTATATATGTATATATTTATATATTCAAAATTTATTGGTGGGAAAATACATTAAGTGCCACTTTTTCTTATTTTGCAAGTGCACTGCACTGATGCTGTCTATTTTCGAGCCTGTTTGAGCATTCAAGTAGGCAAAATGTTAGTATTTTAACAAGGTGTGTGTGTGTGTGTGTGTGTGTGTGTGTGTGTGTGTGTGTGTGTGTGTGTGTGTGTGTGTGTGTGTGTGTGTGTGTGTGTGTGTGTGTGTGTGTGTGAAGCGCCGCGTGCTGACAGGCTGACCTCCAGGAAGAAACGGGGGCTCTCCGGCATGGTGGTGAGGGCAGAGATGGCTGCCACCGAGGGGAAGGCACACACCAACACAAACACACGCCAGCTGTGGAACTGGTAGGCCGACCCCATCTGGAAACTCCAGCCTACATGACAGGGAAAGAGGGGAGAAGTCAGCGAAAATAACAGTGATAAGTTTTTTATTTATTTAACCTTTATTTAACCAGGTCAGTCTCGTTGAGATACAAAGAACTCTTTTCAAGGGAAGTCTGGCAAAGATAGCAGCATAAGCGATACAGTTACATTAAAACAGACAAACAACAAGGCACAAACATGTAATAAATGTATACTGCTTGGAAAAATTACATTAAAATAATTTGCTATGTTTGTCATCATTTGCTATGTTTTGTTGTCTATGCTGCTCTTGTTTTACTCTTGTTTGAAATGTGCCTTCACCCCAAGATTTTTGGTTTTTGATTTCACTATGCACTTTTGAAAGGCAGTCGAAGATGAATTGGTTTGTATGCATGTCAGGTGCTTGACACAAAAGGCGAGTTAGAATGAGACTGAAAGAACATGCACTCACAGTTGATTATGGAGCAATTTCTCTTTGTCAAGGCATATGATAGCAAAAATGATACCAAAGTACACCTAACATCTTCAATGAGCTCAAAGCCTTGCACATAATTTTAAATGAACTGTGTTCTTGCATAAGATTCAGATGGGTATTTTCAGAGAGACCACTAGGCATTAGTGCAGTGTGCAGGAGTTTACAGGAGTTTCCTGTCTGTCTATATGTAGGTGGAAAGAGTGAAACCTCTGATCAGATTACTCCTTAAAATACATAACCACACTTCTAGTGACTGAAGTAAACACAATGACATTAAGCTAATCCTCATTTTGCAACCCCCTCAAACACCCATGGACCCCAGTTTGCTAAAATGTAGTTTCTCTGTTCCACAATGAAGCATCAGATGAAAACAATCCCAACATTTTACATGTATCTTCACATAAAAAAGAGCTAAACTGGCAAACTGTTTTATTGACTAACAGACCAACATGTTGACTTACATAGAAACTTGATAAAAAGTAGGCCTAATTATTCAAATCAAAAGTAGACCTAATTATTGTAGTAACCTAAATGATTTCATACTTGTAAAATAGGTCTAGAGAAATAATTCCGTTTTCGATTGGGGTATTTTGAGAGGGAGGTGGGTCTTGCGTTGGGACCCTTACGTCACCACCTCACAACTTGGTTTTCACTTTGAAAAACATGTCGAAGAGGCTGTCTGAGAGAGCCAAGTCATCAAAAAACAAAAATATATCGATCCTAACCCCTAAATGAAAATTAAAATGGAAAAAACTGAATTTAGATTTTTTTTTAACAGATTTCATATAGCCACATAACCTCTGCCCCCCCGAGACCTCGACCTGTCAGAGCGCATCTTATTGCCCCTCGTCATTTAAAACAAGTATTATAATAATTAACAAACTCAAAGATGCTCCAAACATTGTGCTAAATTAACTTCACAAATAAATGAAATGAAAAACCCACTTATGCCTTAAAAAGCCTCAAATAGTGGTAGAAAGATATATATCACAGCTTCAGCTGTCAAACATTTACTGAGAAACACACATTAGGCCTGCTGCAAAAAAGCCTATATAATAAGAAACAAATACAATCCATAATAAATTCACATTAAACTGTATTTCAATATCAATACACGTTCATCAACTTTAATAAAAAAGGCAAAATTCAACCATTTATTTTAATGGCTGCGACATGGGGATTGCAGTGGACGGGCGTCCGAGTCTGGAGCAGAACGTGAAAGAGTTGAATAGTGTAATTTTGCGTGTTGTCCATGTACATGTAGTAAAGTGCAAATGTTCTTAGTAGATTATCCTATTTTTCTATGTTGGTAATGTGTTTGAGAGAGAAATAGAGACAGAGAGAGAGAGAGAGAGAGAGAGAGAGAGAGAGAGAGAGAGAGAGAGAGAGAGAGAGAGAGAGAGAGAGAGAGAGAGAGCAGAGGCGCTGTCCGTGGTACTGAGAGAGGGAGAGAATGGGAGCCGACGGGGTGTGTGTGTGTGTGTGTGTGTGTGTGTGTGTGTGTGTGTGTGTGTGTGAGAGAGATGGAGAGAGAGAGAGAGAGAACACTGGTTGATGCAGTACAGTAAGTGTGTCATTGTGTGGCAAATGGTCTGGATATCATAGGCCTGTTTGAGCTATTACTAGTTTTTGAGCTGTTATGTTTAGATGTCCAATTAGCACGGAGAATACCAACATGCCGTCTTCCTATGACATCGCAAAAACTGTATTAGAGGGAATGAGAGAGGGGAATCTGATTGGTTGTGTAGATCTTACACCCTGACCACACCTGTGAATATTTCTACTACAGTACTTAACCCAGCCTATTTCAGCTTTGCACACCCCACAAAGGGGCAAATGCGTGCAGTGCAAATTAGCAAATGACTTGGACACGCCTCCAACTGCACCACGCCTGGTGATGGTGGCAAGATATGGGCTTAGGTGTTCCGTTTTGTTTTCCTCACCGTAGTGTGGGATGATGGCCCAGGCCATGGCCGAGGCGTAGATACCACCGATCATCCAGAACATGCAGAGCCAGCTCAAATGCTCTCCCCGCTTCTCCTGGGCCAGGAACTCAGAGTAATAGGAGAACACAATGGGGATGGAGCCGCCAATACTGTGGAGTAAGGAGAGGAGAAGGGAGGAGGAGAGGCCGGGATGGATGGAAAGAGAATTTAAAGTGGAGAAATCATAATGGATGAGTTGTTGAGGCAAACGGTGAGTGAAATAGGAAGCACAAAGGGAATCAAAACAAATGAGGTGTAGAGGAGAAGAGAGAAAAGAGTGGAGAAAGAAACAATAAAGTAAAGGGAGAGAGGGAATGGAGGGAAATGATGAGGAAGACAGAGCAGCAGAGGAGAGTTTGAGATACCAGAGACAAATGAGCAGCCTTGTAGTTTATACAGACTTCAAAAACAAAACAAGAACCATGGGGCTGACTTCCAATGATAGCACCATCCATTATGGATAAGCCTCTGTATGCATCCAGAAATCCAGACTCTGATCTTCACAGTCAGCCAGACATGCAGACTCTGAGCTTCACAGTCAGCCAGACATCCAGACTCTGAGCTTCACAGTCAGCCAGACATCCAGACTCTGAGCTTCACAGTCAGCCAGACATCCAGACTCTGAGCTTCACAGTCAGCCAGACATCCAGACTCTGAGCTTCACAGTCGCCAGACATCCAGACTCTGATCTTCACAGTCAAACAGGGTCAGTTAGTGTTTGCTACAACTAGACTCAATTGGGAAAGTTTACAGCTCACCAGACTGCAAATGACAGCAATGTCCATAATGAATAGGCGTCTATGCACATTTACTTAGAAGCTAACAGTGTCTGATTCTTTTTAATTGTAGATGTGTGTGTTGTGAATTCTCTCATGCTGTGTATGGCAGCTCTCTGTGGGTTAGAAGGTTACAATGGTAATTGGAGGCCAATTGGAGGCAGGTGTGTTCCCAGGCCAGTCCATATCTACTGTAGCTCTCACACAGAGTTGAGAACTCTTTGCCTCCCAACTCATTTTTCTTGCCATGCATCCCTGACATGTAAGCCTGTGATCTTATTTCTGTTTATGCACATTTCATTTGTTGTAATATGTTGAGCTAATTATTTAATCCAGCTGGTAATAGTTTGATTTGTCATTTGATATTCACTTTGTATTATTGACTTTGGCTTGTACTGTCTGTTTGCACTGCAGAAAACCATGGCTTGGATGGGAGAATAAAATAAATCTGTGCTGATGCAACTTTATGAACATTGTCTCAATGCCTCTTTAATTTGAGACCCTCAGGCGGTCAGCCAACTTCAAAACCAGAGAAAAAGTGTAATAAGTCTGTTTTGGAGTGGTCTCTACAAATAATTTGATGCCGACTTAATTTTGTCACTCATATTTTGTACATTCAACTAAAATTAGGGGTAAATAGTATACTTTAAAGGAAAGCTCCATTAGTAGAAATTTTAACAACGGTTTAAAAAAGACTGTTGGTATTTTTCTTGGCCCGGTTCTTTGTTTGGTGGGTATTTTACTTATTTCCATGCATAACTGCTAAATGTAGACAATGTGATATTTACAATAGGGATTGATAGCACAAAACTAAGTTTCAGCTGTCTAAAACATAAATGGTTGTGGTGTCTTTGGTGTTTCTAGAGCTGCCATTTTGCCCCAAGAGATGTTCAGCAATCATACAGGGAGAGAGAAATCCAGCGAATACGAGGAGAGAGACCAATTTCTCCACCTATGGTCGACTCAGTAAACCAGAATGCAATACAGACATGCTCTGTCTCTCTCGGCCAATATCATAGACATCAACGTTCATTAATTATTTGGCTAGTTATCTGTAGCCTACTTACAGTATATGCACAAGTACGTTGAGTGGGTTCACCAAAAAGTAAATTAATACAAAACACTTCATCACAAAATTACTCCTGGAACAGCAGTATCACGCCAAAGTGTGTAATGTCACATTGTCACATTTTGCCTTGCCTAGGCGTGAAAAGTACGTGCGTGTATGAAGGTGCAGTACCAGCAGGGGGCGATATGCACTAGGTACCTGAAATAAAATGAGGCCAGTAAGGGCATTGTGGTCGGGGTGGCGGATGAGTGAATACTTTTGCCTTCAATGCAGAGGACCGGGGTTTGATTCCCAGCGTAAGCCACATTAACATTTTTAACAAATGTTTTTCTCATTTAACCATGAGCTAACCTTAACCTTAACCCTAACTCTAACCTTAAACTCTAACCTTAACCCTAACCCAACCCTAACCCTAACCCTAACCCTAACCCTAACCTTAACCCTAACTCTAACCTTAACTCTAACCTTAACCCTAACCCTAACCTTAACCCTAACCTTAACCCTAACCCAACCTTAACTCTAACCCTAACCTTAATGTTGTGGTATCTCTTGCGATGACACGTTACATGTATATCAGTTTGTGCGTTGAATGAATGTAATGAGTGATTGTTTTGATATTTATTGGGGACTTAGCATTAGCTAACTCCGGCATATTTACATGTGATCGTATATAGAGGCTTCTGTATTTCTGAACATGTCCATTAATGTGCATTGTCCCGTCACAATAAACCAATAAAGTAAAGTAAGTAAAGTAACCAAGTTGTTTTACTTGCATGCCCATAACCGTAACTACCAACCTTTGGGACGTAATTCAACTTTTTCAAATTTGTGGCATCTCGACGGCCTTCGCTGGACCGCAAGATAGCCACAAAGCATTATGGGGATGCAGGCAGTGTACTCTTCGCGCCTTCTGTAGGCAAGTCAAAACGTGACACTGACATGCCAGACCGGCGAGTGCATTACATGCTTTGGCGGGATACCAGGTTGCCTGGAAAATCATAGATTGATGATTTCTATGGCTGTTTTTGTTTAGATTTGTATGATTACAACACCAGGACGAATACAGTAGTAGTACCCTGAAGTGATACCCATACCAATAGAGTACTTAATTCATTCGCTTTTTTCCCTTCTTCTTTTCTTCTTTTTTTTTTACTTCATTCGATACCCATCATGTTAATTTGAATATTGTGGTGGAATCTTGTTGCATTAAATCAATTAAGGTTATTGGCAGAAACCATACAAATAGTAATTTTCTTCTAGATCTGTGTACAAAAAGGATCGAATGCGGTTATCTTTTGACTGGAGAAGTTTTGATACTACTTGGTACTGGTTTATTTCGGTCGATACCCTAAAGGTATCAAGTAGCGATACCTGATCCCCTAATGATACCCCATTTTTCCTTCAACAGTAACTCAAGTGCAGCATTTTTTTTAACAGATTCTCTGACCAGTGGCATTACAAATCCACTCCAGTGGTTCATCTCTACCTGCCTGTGTGACTCATGGCTCTCCTTACCCGACGCCGGAGAGCAGGCGGCAGAAGAGGAAGGAGCTGTAGCCCTGGGCGAAGGAGGAGAAGAAGGCGAAGACACTGTTGATGGAGAGGGAGATGAGGAGCGTCTGCCGCCGGCCGATCCGGTCGGCCAGGCCGCCCCACACGAACGCCCCCACCATCATCCCCAGGTACACGATCAGACCTGGAAATAACAGGGCCCAGGGGGGAACAAACATAGAGAAGAAGCGAGGAGTGAGAAGAGTTTGAACGAGGGGAGAAGAAGGTGGTTTTGAAAGAGGAGAGATTAATGGGGGGGGAAATATGATGGGAGGAGGTCATGAGGAAGAGATTAAGAGAAAGAGGGCATGATAACGAGCTATTAGACATCAGTAAACTCATTGATTTATCTCTGCCCTCACTTCCACTCTCATTAGATTTCCACTGTCCAGTAAAGCAGCTCATTTGGCAGCCTAATTAGCCCGCTGAAGTATTGGTGCATAAAAAGTACAAGAGGGAGAGAAAGAGAGAGAGAGAGATACAACATCATCAGCTGAATCTCGCTCTACCACAGCCTTGGTGGAGTGTGGAGTCGAACCTTCACCACCCACAACTTCATTGGCAGGGAGCAGACGGGCTGATAACAGAAACAAACACCACCTCCGTCAGTCTTGTGATGTGAGGTGCTAACATGAGTCACAGTCACTTACAGTATCCAAGCCTGCTCCTCCCTATCTCAGCACTGATGCCCCTCCCTACACATAAACAAACACACACACACACAGAGTTGCGCGCTTTTGCAATCGGGGCCCTATTGACTTCCTGTCAGCAGTGTTCACGCTGGCTGAGCTTCCAGTCACACAAGTTATTGGTGAGATTTCTCTGAGTGATTATAAGGAGGCAAGGGCCGCCATTCACGCCGTGCTCCTGATATCTGTGTTTGAATGTTGATGGAAGGTTTCTCAGTTGCGATATGGATTATTTTACATATGACAAGTTCATAAGACATTGTCAGTTTCCTGGATGTAAAAATCTAGGGAGCTCACACAGTATTCCATTCTGTTTCAAGGAATGTTTTTCTAATGAGCGAATTAAACATGGAGTGTGCAGCAGGCGAACATACATTATGTCTCTCTACTGACTGTCATTCTATATTATCGCACAGCATCGATGAATACTCATTTCTGATTGGCCCGAGTGTGAGGTCTGATATTTCCAAGTTACAGATGTTCCTCAAAACAGACTGTTGTTTCACATCTCTACTCATGTCCCCCTGCAGTCAAGAAGTCTGGAGCATTTTGTTGATTTCTAATTCTATTTCAAGCGTCACCTTGTGTCACAAGTAAGTGCCTCCTTGTTACTGCAGGGTTAGAAACATTGAAAAGGTTTCCAATAGGTGAAATTAGCTATATACGGTAGACCAAAACCGTGTTTCGCCCCTAACTGGAAAGATGTTTAATCATGTTACAAAGTTGGGCATTTTAACATGTGGGGAATGCCTACTGCCCCCAACGCCCCGTAGTTGGGGCGTTGGGGCGGCTGTAGCTTTGGATAAAAGAGGTCGGTGGTTCGATTCCCGGCTCCTCCAGTCTGCATGTCGAAGTGCCCTTGGGCAAGACACTGAACCCCAAATTGCTCCCGTTGGTGTGCCAGCACCCTGCGTGGTAACCTGCCGCAATCGGTGTGTGAATGGGTGAATGTACCTACTGACTGTAAAGCGCTTTGGATAAAAGCGCTATATAAATGCAGGCCATTTACCATTTTTACCATTTAGTGGCCATTCGAGGAACTACAGCTTTTCAATTCACTTCCGCATCCTCAGAGGGAAGGGGGTGGGCCCACTGCACTCAATGCAAGCTGGTGCATCGGTATAAACGGTACGCCTGGAATTCATCCACTGAGAAATGTTCTGTGGTGTCTGGAGTGCAAAAAGAGTGTGATTAAAATGCGTTAATTTTTTTTACCCGTTATTGTTTCTCTAATTAATTAATCGAAATGAATGCGTTAAAGTCCCAGCCCTAATTACATTACATTACATTATGACATTTAGCAGACGCCTTTGTCCAAAGCGACTTACAATATCATACCTC